>NC_074687.1:4794472-4879472 GCF_029448725.1 Salvelinus fontinalis
AACCTCCTGCCCAATGTATGACCATATTAGAGACAGATTACACAGATCCACAAAGAATTCGAAATCAAACCCTATCTCCCATATCTACTGGGTGAAATTCCACAGTGTGCCATCATAGCAGCAAGATTTGTGACCTGTTGCCACAAGAAAAGGGCAACCAGTGAAGAACAAACACCATTGTAAATACAACCCATATTTATGCTTATTTATTTTCATTTGTGTACTTTAATCATTTGAACATTGTTACAACACTGTATATATACATAATATGACATTTGTAATGTCTTTATTCTTTTCAAACTTCTGTATGTGTAATGTTTACTGTTAATTTGTATTGTTTATTTCACTTTTGTATATTATCTACCTCACTTGCTTTGGCAATGTTAACACGTTTCCCATGCCAATAAAGCCCCTTGAATTGGAAAGAGAGAGAGAGAGAGAGAGAGAGAGAGAGAGAGAGAGAGAGAGAGAGAGAGAGAGAGAGAGAGAGAGAGAGAGAGAGAGAGAGAGAGAGAGAGAGAGATACAGAGAGAGAGAGAGAGAGAGAGAGAGAGAGATACAGAGAGATACAGAGAGAGAGAGAGAGAGAGAGAGAGAGAGAGAGAGAGAGAGAGAGAGAGGAGACTGTGTGTGTGTTGTGTTTTATTTATTTCCTTGTCGGCCCTCTTTGCTATTCTGCTTCATAAAAAGCTGAGGTCTGGAACTCCCTCCAGGTCACCTCTTTCGCCATTCATTGATCTTGGTTGCCTGATGACTCACCCTGAATTGTAATCGCTACATACATTCATTGTGGGGAACAAAAGTCAGTCTCGCCGGAGCGATGTGGATGGGTTGCCAGGGAATGGCCTTGCTACATTAAAAATACTTCTGCAAGAAAATAAACATAAACTCAGCACAAAAATAAACTTTCCTTTTTCAGGACCCTGTTTTCAAAGATAATTCGTAAAAATCCAAATAACTTCACAAATCTTTATTGTAAAGTGTTTAAACACTGTTTCCATGCTTGTTCAATGAACCATAAACAATTAATGAACATGCACCTGTGGAACGGTCATTAAGACACTAACAGCTTACAGACGGTAGGCAATTAAGGTTCCAGTTATGAAAACTTAGGACACTAAAGCGGCCTTTCTACTGACTCTGAAAAACACCAAAATAAAGATGCCCAGGGTCCCTGCTCATCTGCGTGAACGTGCCTTAGGCATGCTGCAAGGAGGCATGAGGACTGCAGATGTGGCCAGGGCAATAATTTGTCCATACTGTGAGATGCCTAAGACAGCACTACAGGGAGACAGGACGGGCAGCTGATCGTCCTCGCAGTGGCAGACCACGTGTAACAACACCTGCACAGGATGGGTACATCTGAACATCACACCTGCAGGACAGGTACAGGATGGCAACAACAACTGCCCGAGTTACACCAGGAACACACAATCCCTCCATCAGTGCTCAGACTGTCCACAATAGGCTGAGAGAGGCTGGACTGAGGCCTTGTAGGCCTGTTGTAAGGCAGGTGCTCACCAGACATCACCGGCAACAACGTCGCCTATGGGCACACACCCACCGTCGCTGGACCAGACAGGACTGGCAAAAAGTGCTATTCACTGACGAGTCGCTGTTTGTCTCAGCAGTGGTGATTGTCGGATTCGCGTTTATCGTCGAAGGAATGAGCGTTACACTGAGGCTTGTACTCTGGAGCGGGTTCGATTTGGAGGTGGAGGGTCTGTGGCGGTGTGTCACAGCATCATCGGACTGAGCTTGTTGCCATTGCAGGCAATCTCAACGCTATGCGTTACAGGGAAGACATCCTCCTCCCTCATGTGGTACCCTTCCTGCAGGCCAATCCTGAAATGACCCTGCAGCATGACAATGCCACCAGCCATACTGCTCGTTCCGTGTGATTTCCTGCAAGACAGGAATGTCAGTGTTCTGCTATGGCCAGCGACGACCCCGGGCCTCAATCCCATTGAGCACGTCTGGGACCTGTTGGATCGGAGGGTGAGGGCTAGGACCATTCCCCCCAGAACTTGCAGGTGCCTTGGTGGAGGAGTGGGGTAACATTTCGCAGCAAGAACTGGCTAATCTGGTGCAGTCCATGAGGAGGAGATGCACTGCAGTACTTAATGCAGCTGGTGGCCACACCAAATACTGACTGTTACTTTGATTTTGACCCACCTTTGTTCAGAGACACATTATTCCATTTCTGTTAGTCACATGTCTGTGGAACTTGTTCAGTTTATGTCAGTTGTTGAATCTTGTTATGTTCATACAAACATTTACACATGTTACGTTTGCTGAAAATAAACGCAGTTGACAGTGAGAAGACGTTTCTTTTTTTACCTGCCACTCCTGGGAACCCTGTACATATGTTAGGGCTATTGGGGCCCTGTTTCAGCTCCAAATTACAAAACCTGCACACACTCCCAGAGGGTTGCAGGTCTGCCGATTTCCTTTTGGTCATTCATTATAATTAGAGAAACATCTAATAAACCAAATTGTTGCTTTAATTGTGAATGTACATTATTGCCCACAATTCTCAAATAAAATTGATTTACATTGGGTCTAATGTGTGTGTGTGCGTGTGTGTGAGAGAGAGAGAGAGAGCAAGAGAGAGAGAGCGATATATATATATATAGAGAGAGACAATTTCCTCACAGAATTTCCTCATAAACTGTACACATTAAGCAATACTATTATAAAAATATTATTAATCACACTTTGACTTGATAGATACAATATACACTGCTCAAAAAATAAAGGGAACACTAAAATAACACATCCTAGATCTGAATTAATGAAATATTCTTATTAAATACTTTTTTATTTACATAGTTGAATGTGCTGACAACAAAATCACACAAAAATTATCAGTGGAAATCAAATTTATCAACCCATGGAGGTCTGGATTTGGAGTCACACACAAAATTAAAGTGGAAAACCACACTACAGGCTGATCCAACTTTGATGTAATGTCCTTAAAACAAGTCAAAATGAGGCTCAGTAGTGTGTGTGGCCTCCACATGCCTGTATGACCTCCCTACAACGCCTGGGCATGCTCCTGATGAGGTGGCGGATGGTCTCCTGAGGGATCTCCTCCCAGACCTGGACTAAAGCATCCGCCAACTCCTGGACAGTCTGTGGTGCAACGTGGCGTTGGTGGATGGAGCGAGACATGATGTCCCAGATGTGCTCAATTGGATTCAGGTCTGGGGAACGGACGGGCCAGTCCATAGCATCAATGCCTTCCTCTTGCAGGAACTGCTGACCCACTCCAGCCACATGAGGTCTAGCATGTCTTGTATTAGGAGGAACCCAGGGCCAACCGCACCAGCATATGGTCTCACAAGGGGTCTGAGGATCTCATCTCAGTGCCTAATGGCGGTCAGGCTACCTCTGGCGAGCACATGGAGGGCTGTGCGGCCCCCCAAAGAAATGCCACCCCACACCATGACTGACCCACCGCCAAACCGGCCATGCTGGAAGATGTTGCAGGCAGCAGAACGTTCTCCACGGCGTCTCCAGACTCTGTCACGTCTGTCACGTGCTCAGTGTGAACCTGCTTTCATCTGGGAAGAGCACAGGACGCCAGTGGCGAATTTGCCAATCTTGGTGTTCTCTGGCAAATGCCAAACGTCCTGCACGGTGTTGGGCTGGAAGCACAACCCCCACCTGTGGACGTTGGGCCCTCATACCACCCTCATGGAGTCTGTTTCTGACCGTTTGAGCAGACACATGCACATTTGTGGCCTGCTGGAGGTCATTTTGCAGGGCTCTGGCAGTGCTCCTCCTGCTCCTCCTTGCACAAAGGCGGAGGTAGCGGTCCTGCTGCTGGGTTGTTGCCCTCCTACGGCCTCCTCCACGTCTCCTGATGTACTGGCCTGTCTCCTGGTAGCGCCTACATGCTCTGGACACTACGCTGACAGACACAGCAAACCTTCTTGCAACAGCTCGCATTGATGTGCCATCCTGGATGAGCTGCACTACCTGAGCCACTTGTGTGGGTTGTAGACTCCGTCTCATGCTACCACTAGAGTGAAAGCACCGCCAGCATTCAAAAGTGACCAAAACATCAGCCAGGAAGCATAGGAACTGAGAAGTGGTCTGTGGTCACCACATGCAGAACCACTCCTTTATTGGGGGTGTCTTGCTAATTGCCTATATATATTTTTTTTTTGCAAATTCCATTTGCACAACAGCATGTGAAATTTATTGTCAATCAGTGTTGCTTCCTAAGTGGACAGTTTGATTTCACAGAAGTGTGATTGACTTGGAGTTACATTGTGTTGTTTAAGTGTTCCCTTTATTTTTTTGAGCAGTGTATATACAAAAGTATGTGGACACCCCTTCAGATTCAGCTATTTCAACCACACGCGTTGCTGACAGGTGTGTAAAATCGAGCACACAGCCATGCAATCTCCATTGACAAACATTGTCAGTAGAATGGCTTTACTGAAGAGCTCAGTGACTTTCAACGTGGCACCGTCATAGGATGCTACCTTTCCAACAAGTCAATTAGTCAAATTTCTGCCTAGCTAGAGCTACCGCGGTCAACTCAGGACTGCCGAGTGCTGAAGCGCATCTGTCCTCGGTTGTAACACTACTGAGTTCCAAACTGCTACTGGAAGCAACATCAGCAAAATAAGCCTAAGATCAGCATGCGCAATGCCAAGCGTCGCCTGGAGGGGTGTAAAGCTCGCCGCCATTGGAGTCTGGAGCAGTGGAAATGCGTGGTTTCGAGTGATGAACCAAGCTTCACCATCTGGCAGTCCGACAGACAAATCTGGGTTTGGTGGATGCCAGGAGAACACTACCTGCCCGAATGCATTGTGCTAACTGTAAACTTTGGTGGAGGAGGAATAGTGGTCTGGGCTGTTGTCATGGTTTGGGCTAGGCCCCTGAGTTCCAGTGAAGGGAAATCTTAACGCTACAGCATACAAAGACATTCTAGACGATTCTATGCTTCCAACTTTGTAGCAACAGTTTGGGTAAGGCCCTTTCCTGTTTCAGCATCAAATAAAATAAATGTTTATTGACAATGCCCCCGTGCACAAAGCAAGGTCTAAACAGGAATGGTTTGTTGAGATCGATGTGGAAGATCTTGACTGGCCTGCACAGAGCCCTGACCTCAACCCCATCGAACACCTTTGGGATAAATTGGAATGACGACTGCGAGACAGGCCTAAGTGCCCAACATCAGTGCCTGACCTCACTGATGCTGTTGTGGCTGAATGGAAGCAAGTCCCTGCAGCAATGTTCCAACATCTAGTGGAAAGCTTTCCCAGATTAGTGAAGGCTGTTATAGCAGCAAAGGGGGGACCAACTCCATATTAATGCCCGTGGTTTTGGAATGAGATGTTTGATGAGCAGGTGTCCACATACTTTTGGTCATGTAGTGTATATACAGTGCATTTGGAAAGTATTCAGCCACGTTGTTCCAGATGTTGTTACGTTATAGCCTTGATAATGGTGCCGAAGGAGAGGGCCTCCGTTTTACGATCCCATAACCAATTCTTATATTGTGTGTTTTTTCGCATAATTTGTAACTTATTTTGTACATAATGTTTCTGCCACCTTGTGTTATGACCGAAAAGAGCCTCTTGATATCAGGGCGGCAATTACTCACCTGGTACGGAAGGAAATCGTCTTCTTCAACGAGTCGGACGGGAAGAATTTACTCCAGACACCCGACCAGGCCCTCATCTCCTACATTCGCAGAAGGAAAAGACAGAGGTATCGTGGACAAACGGTCCGAGTGCCTTGTAAGGATCCGTCGCCAAGAGGGTAATCTACCTTTACCATCGGTCCTATTAGCCAACTTACGTTCAATAGATAACAAAATAGACAAACTACGAGCACGTATATATCCTTCCAACGGGACATTAAAAACTGTAATATCTTATGTTTCACCGAGTCGTGGCTGAACAATGACATAATTAACATAGAGCTGGCGGGTTTTAAGCTTTTTTTCAGGCTAGAACAGCGGCATATGGTAAGACAAGGGGCGGCGGCCTATGCATAGTTGTAAACAACATCTGGTGCACGAAATCTAAGGAAGTCTCAAGGTTTTGTTTGCCTGAAGTAGAGTTTCTCATGATAAGATGTAGACCACACTATTTACCAAGAAAGTTTACATTTATATTTTTCATAGCTGTCTATATACCACTGCAGACCGATGCTGGCACTAAGACCGCACTCAATGATCTGTATGTGGCCATAAGCAAAAAGGAAAACGCTCATCCAGAGGGGGTGCTCCTAATGGCCGGGGACTTTAAAGCAGGGAAACTCAAATCAGTTTTACCTCATTTTTATCAGCATGTTAAATGTGCAACCAGAGGAGAAAAACTTTAGACCACCTTTACTCCACATACAGAGACACGTACAAAGCTCTCCCTCGCCCTCCATTTGGCAAATCTGAAAACAATTATAATTCCTGTTTACAAGCAAAAACTAAAGCAGGAAGCACCAGTGACTTGGTCAATAAGAAAGTGGTCAGATGAAGCAGATGCTAAGCTACAGGACTGTTTTGCTAGCACAGACTGGAATACGTTCTGCGATTCTTCCGATGGCATTGAGGAGTACACCACATCAGTAACTGGCTTCATCAATAACTGCGTCGATGACGTCGTCCCCATAGTGACCATATGTACATATCCCAACTAGAAGCCATGGATGCAACATCCACACTGAGCTAAAGGGTAGAGCTGCCGCTTTCAAGGAGCAGGACTCTAAACTGGAAGCCTATAAGAAATCCCACAATGCCCTCTGACGAACAATCAAACAGGCAAAGCGTCAATATAAGACTAAGATTGAATCGAACTACACTGGCTCTGACGCTCGTCAGAGCGTCGGGGATGTAGGGGCTGTAGTGGAGCTGGTCGAGAGTTTCAAGTTACTTGGTGTCCACATCACCAACAAACTCTCATGGTCCAAACACCAAGACAGTCGTGAAGAGGGCATGACAAAGCCTATTCCCCCTCAGGAGACTGAAAAGATTTGGCATCGGTCCTCAGATCCTCAAAAGGTTCTACAGCTGCACCATCGAGAGCTTCCTGACTGGTTGCATGACTGCCTGATATGGCAACTGCTCGGCCTCCGACCGCAAGGCACTACAGAGGGTAGTGCGTACGGCCCAGTACATCACTGGGGCCAAGCTTCCTGCCATCCAGTGTGACCAGACGTCCCCGTTTTTGGTGGCCTGTCCCCGGCTGGAGCTGTCCCCGGAAATGTCCCCGTTTTTAACTGTGCGTTAAAAACAGACCGCAAAGTGAAATATTTTACTTGGCAAGAAAGACTGGGCAGCAGAGCCTACGGGTTGACGTCTCAATCGCGTTGTGCTTGTTTAGGCCAACAGAGAGGGCTGCTCTCTATAGCAGCTTCATTCACTCTTCTTCTTCTACTAACTGCTTGCTCGTGATAGTCTTAGAGAAAACTGCTGTGGAAAACTCAGCCAGAAGCTAGCAAGTATCAAGTGAATCCATAACATCACCACACACGTCTTTTCAAGACAGGTATATTACAATCGTTTGAGATACTAGCTAGTGATGTTATAATGTCACAATCTGTTATATAGATAGATGATCTGCTCTATAAGGTTTTAAATAGGTTATTCTAGCTAATGTTTGCTATATAGACTAAGTTAGCTAGCTACTGTTATGGTAGCTAGGTTAAAAAACGTTCACATGTAAACATGCAGTGGACGGGCTATTTTGAAAATATGATTATATTAAATGAATGCACAATTAATTCAGAGAATATTTTTGTAGATTACAATTTTAATGGTTTGGCATTATAATAAGTAGTGTGAAAATATGTTTAGAAATGTTCATGGATAGCATTAGCAGTGGAGACGAAGGAGAGGAGGAAGACTGGATAGGAAGAAGAGTGAAGGAGACAGAGGAGGAAAAGTAAAGATATGGTTACAGAGCCTGCCAATTTATTATTCCAAACATTGTTTTTGAGATAAAATACAAACATGAGGCAAGCAATGGGAATTTGTTAAAATACTTTGGTTATCTAATAGTATGCTATTTACTAATACAGATTGGAGAGGAAGGAGAAGAAAAAATTAAGGGAGTAAAAAGAGTGAAGCAAGGATAGTGTAGAAGACTGAGGTGGAAAGGTGAAGAGAAGGAAAGGAAGACGAGTGAAGAAAAAAGGAGGAGAAAGATTGGAGGAGAATAAGTTAAGAGAGTAATTAAGAGTGGCACAAGGAGAGTGAAGAAGAGCAGACAGAGGAGATACAATGACTTTCCACTTTTTATGATAAACATGATGAGAGAATTTCCATTTAATACGCTCAGGTCAAGACGATAGAATGGTTCACTGCATCCTCTCTTTCAATTGGCAGCCAGGGAAGAACGGCAGTGGTAGAACATCGACAGAAGAAAAAGCATAAAGCCTCTCTGATTGGCCGTGTTGGTATGTCCTCTGTCACCACATTCTTCAAGAAGGTAGAGCCTTCCCAAGAAGATTATGGTTTAGCTGTGCAGGAGGGTGTCTTTGCATACGTGTGACACAATCATAGTTACAGATCTATGGACTGCACAGCACAACTGACACGGAAGCTTTGTGAGACAAAGTTTACATGTGCTAGGACAAAATGTGCCACCATATTGAGTAACGTGTTAGCACCATGGGCAACTACTTTGGTAACACAGGACCTAGAACAGGTTGAATCTGTGTCCCTGCCCATTGATGCGTCCAATCATGGACATGTAAAGCTGCTGCCAATAGTAGTCAGATATTGTAAGATATATGATGGCAGCACATCTGTGGAAACAAAACTGCTTGATTTTGTTGAATTGAATTGAGAAACAGCAGAGGAAATTGCAGCTGAGGTCCTGGTGGTCATCCACAAATGTAACCTGGAAAACATTCTCTGCCGACAACAAATACCAACTTTGGAGGACTGAATAGGCTGGGGAGGGTCAATGTCCAGACCAACGTTAAAAATGCTCTGCAGCGGGAGGGGATTGGCTTAGGTTGTCCTGCCCACATCATTCATAACATGGCCAGAACAGCTTTGGATATGATGTTGAGTAACTGCTCTCAAAGATATTTGAATATGTTCATATTTTCACCGTCAGAGTAGAAAGACTGAAGGGCTTTTGTGAGTTTGTTGGCCAAGAGTACCATAACATTTTAGGACACAGCGATGTTCGCTGGCTGTCCATGTTCCCTGCTGTAGAAAGAGTGCTGAAAATGTACGTGCCATTGAAATCCTCTTTTCTTTCTGAAGACAAATGCCCTGTTGTCCTGCGAACAATGTTCGAAGATCCACTGACTGAACTTTGGCTGGCCTTTGTCCATGGAAACTTGACTGTATTCAGTGACACGATCAAGATGCTTGGAGGCCAGGACCACTGTGCTGTGGACTCCGCTGCAATTCTGAGAAACGTTGAGGCAAAATTGACTGCAAGACGTGATGACAACTTCATTCCAGTTTTGGTCAGAGGACTTCTGAGAGAGCTAGAGGAAAATGGAGCCATGTCTAAAGAGAGCTTTCTCAAAACATCCCAATCATTTTTCACTACGTCTGTGAACTACTTGCAAGCATGGGGAAAGCACACAGATAATCTAAAATATTTACATTGTCTCCTTTTAAAAAGGCAACCTCTGCGTGAAGAGATCCAGAAGGCAGCAGCTACACTGCAGGAAAAATGCCCCAAAATTCATCAATGAGGATGCATTGTGTGACGAGGTTACTGGCCTGCTAGAGTTCCTAAAGGGGGGGATCGCTTGAAGAATGGAAAACATCGGAGACACCGCTTAGTCAGAGATGGAGCACGGTGGTTACCCACTTCAAAGAGAATGACATCCCACACACTAACCTGGCTAGATTAGCGTCTGTTGTCATGTGCTTACCTGGAAGTAATGCACCAGTCGAGAGAGTGTTCTCCCAAATGAATGATCTATGGACAGCAGCAAGAAATAGGTTCACTGTTCCTACCATCAAGGCCATGCTTATTGTGAAGACAAACTTCAACCTCCCCTGCCAGGAGTTCATGGAGAACCTGGCCAAAGACAGAGCAATCCTGAAGAAAATACATTCTTCTGAGAAATATACAGATTAGGTTGGTATGAGTATATTATGTAGTTACCAACCTCATCATCATCTTATTTCTTTATTATATTGTTAAGTATTTCACATATATTATTGTCTGTTTTTTCAATTTTGCTCATGTTCTCTTCTGCTCTTATTCTACCCAGACTACCAGGACCACTGAATGGCTGTTCAGATCGGACAGTTCTGTCTTGTCTGTAGTGTTTCTGTAATATAGTTGTTTTCTCTATCACAGTGTGCCTGTTAGACTAAATACATGAAACCGGAATTGTCACCCTTTTTTATTTCATAGATAATAACATTGGATATTTTAATTATATATTGACCGCAGAACTGGAAATGTCCCCGGTTTTCATTTCAGAAATCTGGTCACCTTAGCATTAACCCAATGTTAGCTATCAAACTATCCAGCAAGAATTTAGAGGTAAACAACAAAAGAAACCGCCGCGCAGGGGGTGGCCAAAGGTTGCATGTTCGAATCCAGCGATAGAAAATTATCTTTGATTGACCTTGGAATGATACAGAGAAGTAACGAAGCACTTCGGAATTTGACATTTGAGAAACATGGATGAATATCTAATTCTGACGTGGGACTGTGAGAGCTTGTTGATTGTTCAGTTAAAGTATAATGAGGTAATGTATAAATACATTTAGCCACTGTGACCCAAGGTGTGTCTGTGACCTTCCTATTTTAGCAGGTGGTGCACACACACACACACACACACACACACACACACACACACACACACACACACACACACACACACACACACACACACACACACACACACACACACACACACACACACACACACACACACACACACACACACACACACACACACACACACACAGGGAGTAGTTGTGGGTGGGTAGTACAAGGGTTTGCTGATCCATGTTTTACTGGGCAGGGGACCAGCAGATCTGGGCCCAGAGAGACAGTCTGGATCACATCACACACAGACAGGAGAGGACACACTGAACCTAAGAGGGTGATATCACTGCCTCTCCCATCTCCTCTCTCCTTTCCTTTCCTCCTCCTCTTTTCTCTCCTTACCCATGCCCTCCACTCCTCTCTCCCGCCCTCTGCTCTCCCACCCTCTCATTCCCTCTCCTTTCACAACCCCTTTCCCCGCCTCCCCTCCAAACCTCTCCCACTAAGCCCTGCCCAGCCAAAGTATGAGATCATGATTATAAATCTAAGGCTATAAATCTGCTGCTAATCTGGCACAGTGGCTTTAACTGTTAACTGACATTAACAGCTTCCAACCCAACACTTTTCTGTTTTGCACTCTTACTCATATGAACATTCAAAACAGTACAGTAAAACGTGAGTGCCTATCTGTCTTTGCAGTGGGTGGAAAACGATTGGCCCTTTCTGTGGCATTAAAGAAACAGACTTCTGAGGCATAATCACAATTCATGGGTAGAGGCCTGAATTCGCTTCCATCCTCATTACCATAAACAGATTAACAAGTAGAGGAATAGAAGACTATGACCGAATGAGAAGAATTTGTATTACCTGAGAGGCAACAAGAGCAGAGGAGAGTGTTGGAGAGGCGAGGAGAGGAGGAGAGGGTTGGAAAGGAGCAGAGGAGAGGGTTGGAGAGGAGAGGATTGGAGAGGGTTGGAGAGGAGAGGGTTGGAGAGGAGGAGAGGGTTGGAGAGGAGAGGATTGGAGAGGGTTGGAGAGGAGAGGGTTGGAGAGGAGGAGAGGGTTGGATAGGTGGAGTGGAGAGGGTTGGAGGAGAGGGTTGAAGAGGATTGAAGAGAGGAGAAGGAGAGGGTTGGAGAGGATTGAAGAGGGGAGAGGGTTGGAAAGGAGGAGAAGGTTGTAGACGAGAGGGTTGGATAGGAGAGGAGAAGGTTGGAGATGAGAGGGTTGGAGAGGAGGAGAGGGTTGGAGAGGAGGAGAGGGTTTGAGAGGAGGAGGGGGTTGGAGAGGGTTTGAGAGGGTTGGAGAGGGTTTGAGAGGGTTGGAGAGGAGAGGTTTTGAGATCGTTGGAGAGGGTTTGAGAGGGAAGGGTTGGAGAGGAGAGGGTTGGAGAGGAGAGGAGACAGCCTTCGCTCTGGTTCTTTATCCCAGCTCGACCTTGAATATAAACATGTAAAACATCTCTATTTTCTTGCTGCTGTGTATCAATAGAAAGCCATTGTCTCTCTGTTTAATGTTCTGAAGCTGCTGTCAAAGTTTCTCTTCCTGTCTTGGGTTCTTGGAGCACACAGAGTAGAATGAGGTCTCTCTCACCTGTTTATGAATACGGCTAGTCACTCAATGCCAGTCATTTCTCCAAGCCCAAAACCACCTTTTCTAAATACTATACAGTGTGGAGGTCTTTGTTCGGACTCTCCGCTGGACTACCAAATGTACTAACACACTCTCAAGGCTCATGCACTTACAACCTTTCCTATACTTGATGCCCCCTATGTGTCCTTCTCTCTATCTCTCCCTCCCCCCTCAGTCTTGTCCCATAATGCAACCTGAAAAACATTCTTCCTGAATATTGTCTCCCCCTCCTCCTCTACCTTCCTTCCTCCAGGTTAGTCCACCCCCCCACCCCTGGTGACAGATGTGCAGGGAGCGTTGAGTCATGACATGATAATTCAAGCGTTCCAGTTTTCACGGTTAAATCAATAACAGTGTGTCCGAGTCAAGGTTAGCGCCACGCCTTCCCAGCGCTGCTCTCTCTGCTCCTTTCACATAGAAAATCAGATAAATTCTCCCTAAAATAATTAAGCCTTCAGCTCTGTCTCTGGCCTATTCTTTACCAGCCAACAGCTGATTAACGGTGCTGTGAGGGAGTCAAGGCAAAATCCTAAGAATAGAGTATCTCTCTCACACACAAGTGTGCACACACAGACACACACACACACAGACATAGAGCGGGTATGAATATGAATATTTGTTTTGCTTTTGGGATAGTGAGATACATATACAGACCGTTGTGTCCAAAAAGAACTGGATAACCTCAAGGGTATAGAATCAGTCAGTCAGTCTGCCCCCTCAGTTTCTCTGTCTGCCTCCTTGTGTGATATAATTGGTATGCCCTGAGGTACCGTTTGTCCTTTTCCTGTATAGGCTATTTTAAACTAACTGAAGGGGTGATGCTGCTTAACATGTTATTTTATGATACTGGAATGACCTTACTATTCATCTTGCAGCAGCTGGCTCCCTCTGGGTGCATGTGCTGGGGAGGACTGGGACTGGAGCAGCACAGGGAGAAAGGGGGGGGGGGGGGCATGAGTGAGTGAGTGGGTGAGTGGGTGAGTGGGAGGCGTCTCTGAGGTGGAATATGTAAAAAGTCTAAACAACAAGTCGTCAAAGCTCGAGGACAGACGGGAGCTCGTATAAATGTGCTGCTGTTCGCGCGGGGGTAACAGGGGACAAAAAACACCCTCCCCCTCTCTGGATGTCAGCGCGCCACTGGCCATGGCCACTCTGGAGGGCTGTCACTGTCAGGACGCCGGGGTGCAAAACAATAACAACAGCATCCTGTACAACATACTGAAGAACGACAGCCTCACGACCACCGAGGAACCAACATCACAACCACAACACAGCCAGCAGCACCAAGTGCTCAAGGTCTCCTCCTGTTCCTCTTCTTCGAGGTTCAAGCTTAGGCAGCAACAAGCTTGCTCTTGCAGTTCCTCGCTGCGACGGGGGTCTCTCCGGTCCCCCCAGGTGACCTGCAAAGCCGCATCGGCGGTCCTCATGAAGACTCTGCGATTTGTAAAGAACGTGCCGTGTTTCCGCGAGCTTCCCGAGGATGACCAGCTGCTGCTCGTTCGGAACGGCTGGGTGCCACTGCTTGTGCTGGGCCTCGCGCAGGACCGGGTGGACTTCGAGACCACGGAGACCGCGGAACCTAGCATGTTGCAGCGGATCCTGACCGGCGGCTGTGTCAGCCAAGGCGGCTTAATGGACAGACAGGTTGAGCCGGAGCAGAGCGCGTTAACACCCGGGGTCTCTCTCGCGGATATCCAGGGCATCAAAGCGTTCTTGAAAAAGTGTTGGGGTTTAGACATCAGTACCAAGGAATATGCCTACCTCAAAGGAGCCGTGCTCTTCAACTCAGGTGGGCTGGGTGCTTTAATAACGCAGGTTATTTACTCAGTAATCATTGTCTCCTTGTGTCCTTGATTGAGGTAATGTAATGGTATAGCCTACATACCCTATACGCAATTTAATACATTACTCTGTCTCTAGTTCTGAAAGTTTGGAAAGCAGTTACATATTTATATTTTATACAGAAAACAAACAAAGCTGATTTAATATGTGGGTAATTTCGTGCATAATGAACAATTGGGTCGTTCCACCAATTAATCCCATTAAGCCCAATTGAGTAGAGTACCGTGATAAAATAAACGAATCAGTGAATTTTAAGATTCTGTCATAAAGAGCACATATTCACCTTAAAAAATACATGTTTTTCTATCTCAAGAGCAAAAACAAGGTTGCCCAACAGTATTGAAGACTTCATCTTAAATCAGTCATTCATCTCCTTGTGACAGGGGGAATGCGAGCCTGTTGTGTGCAACAGGGAGGGGGAATTGAATGCAAGCTTCACAAAACAAACAGTATCAAATCATATTTTATTTGTCACATACACATGGTTAGCAGATGTTAATGCGAGTGTAGCAAAATGCTTGTGCTTCTAGTTCCGACAGTGCAGTAAAATCTAACAAGTAATCTAACAATTCCACAACTACCTAATACACACAAATCTAAAGGGGCGAATGAGAATATGTATATATAAATATATGGATGAGCGATGGCCGACCTGCATAGGCAAGGTGCAATAGGTGATATAAAATACAGTATATACATATGATATGAGTAATGTAAGATATGTAAACATTATTAAAGTGGAATTATTTAAAGTGGCATTGTTTAAAGTGACTAGCGTTTAATTTATTAAAGTAGCCAGTCATTGGGTCTCCATGTAGGCAGCAGCCTCTCTGAGTTAATGATTGCTGTTTAGCAGTCTAATGGCCTTGAGATAGAAACTGTTTTTCAGTCTCTCGGTCCCTGCTTTGATGCACCTGTACTGACCTCGCCTTCTGGATGATAGCGGTGTGAACAGGCAGTGGCTTGGGTGGTTGTTGTCCTTGATGATCTTTTTGGCCTTCCTGTGACATCGGGTGCTGTAGGTGTCATGGAGGGCAGGTAGTTTGCCCCCGGTGATGCGTTGTGCAGACCTCACTACCCTCTGGAGAGCTTTGCGGTTGAGGGCGGAGCAGTTGCCGTACCAGACGGTGATACAGCCTGACAGGATGCTCTCAATTGTGCATCTGTAAAAGTTTGCCAGGGTTTTGGATGTCAAGCCAAATTTATTCAGCCTCCTGAGGTTGAAGAGGCGCTGTTGCGCCTTCTTCACCACACTGTCTGTGTGGGTTGACCATTTCAGTTGGTCTGTGATGTGTATGCCGAGGAACTTAAAACGTTCCACTTTCTCCACTGCTGTCCCGTCAATAGGGGGTGCTGCCTCTGCTGTTTCCTGGCGTCCACGATCATCATCTGTTTTGTTGACGTTGAGTGAGAGGTTATTTTGGCACTTGATTATATTAAAAAACGGATTTATTTAATGTTCTATGTGGCACTTCATTTAATATAACAGTCTTTTAAAATTCTATATTTGTACAACCTTTCATCTTTAATAATCAAAGACAGTCAATGTGTATGTATACAGTATATTTATAATCCAGTTAAACCAAACATACACTGAATGTACAAAACATTAGGAACCAATTTTGCCCTCAGAACAGCCTCAATTCATCCAATGCTTCCCAGAGTTGTGTCAAGTTGGCTGGATGTCCTTTGGGTGGTGGACCAATCTTAATACACACAGGAAACTGTTGAGCGTGAAAAACCCAGCAGCGTTGCAGTTCTTGACACACTCAAACTGGCGCGCCTTGCACCTACCACCATACCCGTTCAAAGGCACTTCAATATTTTGTCAAAAAAGATTTGGCATGGGTCCCCAGATCCTCAAAAGTTATACCGCTGCACCATCGAGAGCATCCTGACCGGTTGCATCGCCGCCTTAAAAGTATTTAAGTGCCTTTGAACAATCCATGTCTCAAAGTACGCCAGCAGCATACCACCCTGCATACCACTACTGGCTTGCTTCTGAAGCTAAGCAGGGTTGGTCCTGGTCAGGCCCTGGATGGGAGACCAGATGCTGCTGGAAGTGGTGTTGGAGGGCCAGTAGGAGGCACTCTTTCCTCTGGTCTAAAAAATATCCCAATGCCCCAGGGCAGTGATTGGGGACACTGCCCTGTGTAGGGTGCCGTCTTTCGGATGGGACGTTAAACGGGTGTCCTGACTCTCTGAGGTCATTAAAGATCCCATGGCACTTATCGTAAGAGTAGGGGTGTTAACCCCGGTGTCCTGGCTAAATTCCCAATCTGGCCCTCAAACCATCATGGTCACCTAATAATCCCCAGTTTATAATTGGCTCATTCATCCCCCTCCTCTCCCCTGTAACTATTCCCCAGGTCGTTGCTGCAAATGAGAACGTGTTCTCAGTCAACTTACCTGGTAAAATAACGGTTAAAAAAATAAAATAAAATAAAAATAAAATAAAAATTGTATCAGGGTTTGAAAATCCTTCTTTGACCTGTCTCCTCCCCTTCATCTACACTGATTGAAGTGTATTTAACAAATGACATCAATAAGGATTCACCTGGATTCACCTGGTTATTGTATGTCATGGAAAGAGCAGGTGTTCTTAATGTTTTAAACATTAAACACAGTGTACAGTCACCATATTAGCCTATGTATTCCCTTCATCTACTTCTAAGGAAGCAGTTTGTGGTATTGTTTTAGGGTTTAAGAGATTTGCATCCTTCAATATCTGGAGACTTCAGAAATCTTGCCAGAGGGTGTTGTGAGATATTTGTGGATGATTTGGGAGGTAGTCTACGATCAAGACCTTCTCATTTTTCAACAGATGAGACACCTGGTTACCATGGTGACTCGGGTTCCCTGAACTCCAACCCAAACAGTTCATGTACTTGTCCAAAGTTTCTATATGATAATTTATTTCTTCTCCTCCCATACTATCCCCCACCCACCCCCTACCCCCTCCACCTCTCCACCTCTCCCCAGATCTCCCTGGTCTGTGCTACCTCAACTACATCCAGTCACTGCGGCGCGAGGCCCACCAGGCTCTCAACGAGTATGTGAAGCTGATCCACCGGGACGACGCCACGCGCTTTGCCAAGCTGCTCATCGCCCTGGCCATGCTGAGGGCCATCAGCCCCCCGGTGGTGGCACAGCTCTTCTTCAAGCCCATCATTGGAGCCGTCAATATGGAGGAGGTCCTGCTGGAGATGTTCTATGGGAAGTAGAGGCTTTCTATGGTCCTGTCCAGAAACAACCCCTAGATATAGCTCCCAAGTCCTAGGCACTTCTCTTAGTCCTTACTCCCTAGGCAATTTCACCTATTCCCTACCCACTAGAAACGTGACCTTGCCCTAGACTCTTCCCCCCATTTCCCCCCTTCCGCTAGCCCCTAGCTCCTATTGGATAGTAATAAGCAAAAAAACATGCCCAATACAGGAACAATATGATAGCTTCACCTTGCCCTCCGGTTGGCTATAAAGGAACAATATGATAGCTTCACCTTGCCCTCCGGTTGGCTATAAAGGAACAATATGATAGCTCCACCTGGCCCTCCGGTTGGCTATAAAGGAACAATATGATAGCTTCACCTTGCCCTCCGGTTGGCTATAAAGGAACAATATGATAGCTCCACCTGGCCCTCCGGTTGGCTATAAAGGAACAATATGATAGCTCCACCTGGCCCTCCGGTTGGCTATAAAGGAACAATATGATAGCTTCACCTTGCCCTCCGGTTGGCTATAAAGGAACAATATGATAGCTCCACCTGGCCCTCCGGTTGGCTATAAAGGAACAATATGATAGCTCCACCTGGCCCTCCGGTTGGCTATAAAGGAACAATATGATAGCTCCACCTGGCCCTCCGGTTGGCTACAAAGGAACAATATGATAGCTTCACCTTGCCCTCCGGTTGGCTATAAAGGAACAATATGATAGCTCCACCTTGCCCTCCGGTTGGCTATAAAGGAACAATATGATAGCTCCACCTGGCCCTCCGGTTGGCTACAAAGGAACAATATGATAGCTTCACCTTGCCATCCGGTTGGCTATAAAGGAACAATATGATAGCTCCACCTTGCCCTCCGGTTGGCTATAAAGGAACAATATGATAGCTTCACCTTGCCCTCCGGTTGGCTATAGAGGAACAATATGATAGCTTCACCTTGCCCTCGGGTAGCCTATAAAGGAACAATATGATAGCTTCACCTTGCCCTCCGGTAGCCTATAAAGGAACAATATGATAGCTTCACCTTGCCCTCCGGTTGGCTATAAAGGAACAATATGATAGCTCCACCTTGCCCTCCGGTTGGCTATAAAGGAACAATATGATAGCTTCACCTTGCCCTCCGGTTGGCTATAGAGGAACAATATGATAGCTTCACCTTGCCCTCCGGTAGCCTATAAAGGAACAATATGATAGCTTCACCTTGCCCTCGGGTAGCCTATAAATGTTTTTTTTTGCTATATTACATCTATCAAATCCTCTCAGATCAATATCTGTGGGGTTTATTCTGGACTGGCACTTTCTATCTACCGGACAGAAGAACACAGATTTGTAGATCTAGTAGAACTAACTAACTGTTAACCAACCGTTCGATCTGAATGGACCATTGAACAGAAGGACAGACAAAGGAAGAGATTTGTGTGTTTTGTTAAGAATGTTTTAGACACCGTGGTTGATTAAGAACAGTGGGGGTGAAGGGGTGGTTGGGGGCGGGCTGATGATCAGTCTCTGTAACTTATTTATTTTTACATAAAACTATTTTTCTATAATAAAAGTATTCTCTGAACTGCTTTGCCGCGCTTGTGTCAGGTGAGTGGTGCTCAAACTGTCTCTATGGTGATCAGGCTGTCTCTATGGTGATCAGGCTGTCTCTATGGTGATCAGAAAGGCGTAGGATGATGTTGCCCCTGGACACTGATCTAAGGTCAGAGTGGAGTTTTACCCCCTAACGATTAAGGTTAAGGATAAAATGTTCCTAGATCTGTGCCAAAGGGCAACATCTACCCAGACAGATCAGAAAACCCAATGTTCCTTTTCAGTAACTATGGTGGATTATGTGTTCTGAATAAAGTTTGATGTCTGTTCACAGTTCGCTGCTCTCACACGCGATCTTTAATTCAACACTGGTCTGAATTGGTAGCAGCAAACATGGAGCGGACATTAACTTTTTCTAAAGTTGTCCTTCTCTGTTCAGGTTGGAACATTGTCTTTTCATCGGAGTGTGGGATCTGAGCCCTAAGAAGCTAGTTTGTACTAGGGAGTGAAGAATGGCCTTCTTCAATACTGATTGGTAGAAATCCCAGTATAGGTCCGGGCTTGGTTATATAAATCCTCTACCACTCACTGTTGTCCTGGATTCACATCTCACCATGTTGATACTCTACTCATACTCTGGTTTCCAGACTCAATAGATTTTTCCTGTGTCTCTGTCTGAGGCAATAGGTGATTGTTGCCGTGCTATTGCATTAATTTATCATGCAAGCACACAGTTTAGAGGCTTAATTGTATCCATTGTAGGATTATCACGAGGCTGGTAAGAGAAACAGCAATGGACCTGTTATGACCACAAGATGGCACTGTTTAAACATCACACTGGTAGTGTCTCACGCACTCACGCAGACACACAGACACACACAGGTGTGTAGAAGAAAATCTTGAGGAAATGACCTGCAGAGTTGGATGCCCTCCGGGAGTGTTTCGCTTCTCTCTCCAAATCTTCCCATCAATGGGCAGGATGTTCCCGGAACAAATGGGAATGCTACTCTGGCCAAGATCTGCAGGAGGGATTCAGGGGGTGGGGAGAGCTGCCCAACACCTCAAAGACACAAAACTTGTAGAGTTTTAGGTTTTAGGGCTCGATGCAATCCTGCCCTGTTGCTGTACTGTATGACTGTATGTGCATGTGGGTGTGACATGAGGAGCAGGGAAGCGTGGAAACACAAGACGGTCAGAACAGCACACCCGTGTGCAACCACGTACTGGGGATGAGTGTGTGCGAGGGGAGGTAGGAGGAGTAGCGTTACGCTAAGAAGACGACAACAGATGCCATGGAGCCGGCGGCAGGAGGAGTGTGAGCTGTTACCGGGACAATGAGGGAATCCAGAATCTGTGGGTGGACCCCAAGCCCCCAACCCTGCCATCCATCAGACCTTACCCCTTCACTCTGGTGTAGACCTGAAATAATTGGATAGGCGTAAGCATGACGGTAGCACCACTTTGTCCTCTGATAGGCCAGATATATAACCACACCATTTTCCCCACACCAAAGGTGTTGCTGTACATATTTCTCTCCTTTATTTTACCTTTATTTAACTAGGCAAGTCAGTTAAGAGCAAATTCTTATTTTCAATGACAGCCTAGAAACAGAGGGTTAACTGCCTTGTTCAGGAGCAGAACAACAGATTTTTACCTTGTCAGCTCGGGATTCGATCTCGCAACCTTTTGGTTACTAGTCCAACACTCTAACCACTAGCCTACCTGCCGCCCCTCTATCCTCTTCATGGGGCCCATTTTCTTTCCAATTAAGCCCCTAATTGATAAAGATAATAAAGAGTCTATTAATCGTGTATGTAGTAATAAAAGACCAGCTGTCAGAAGACACACGCACACACACCAGCTATATCACTGATGCCTGCCACCGTGGTGTGTGTATGTGTCTGTGTGTGTGTGAGAGAGAGAGATTGCATTATGTGTGTGTGTATTCATGCCAGCCTGCCACACTCACTGGGCATATTACTGCGTGTGACTGTGTGTGTAGGTATGTGGGGATCCTATTTTTGTCTCATTGCGCCATTGCTACTTCAACATTAACCAGCAGATGGCAGTGTTTGACTGTGTTTAATCATCTCTTCATATAGCCTGCCTACGGTAGCTACTACTTACAGAGCGGAACTACTGAATTCTGTGCCTGGATGGCCGAAACTCTTCTGTCTTTTGGACCATGGAAGACTGTGTAAAATGAACAGAACATAAATGAATCGAGAGGAGATCAACATTTTTAATATGCAGTGAGAAAGTAAGGGCAACCGATAAGAATGGATTGTGTTTTTATAAAGATAGACATTTCCTTCCAAGTGAATATCGTGTTTATATATTTATATAAATATCTATATCATATATAGAATATGTATCTATTTGCTATGCATACTCAGAAATTACGCCTTCAAATATAATTTTAAAAGTATTTTAAAGCACAAACACACTTTTTTCTTTCCTTAAACATGACCTGGATAAGCATGGTTAAAAAACAAAGACTTCTTAGTATGGGAAAATATTTCAAGAATTCAACCAAAACATTGAAAATGCATTTTTTTATCTAAAAATGTTTTCATGAGGTACTCAAAATCCATACTGTTATCTTAAAGGTCCAAATGCAGCTGTTTTAACCTCAATATCAAATCATTTCTGGATAACAATTAAGTACATTTCTGTGACTGTTTTCAATTAAAATTGTCAAAAAAATAAATAGTGTCTAAATATCAATTTATCAAGCAAGAATTTTGCTAAGTTTGTCTGGGAGTGGTCTGAGTGGGGAGGGGAAAACTGAACATTTGCTGTTATTGGCAGAGAGGTTTGGAACTCTTTCTAATTGGTCTAATTTACTGCATGGTGTTATCCATGAAAGACCAAAACTCCCTCCCTCCAAAACAGGCGGAACAAACAGCTTTTCAAACAGCTCCTACACATAAAAGGGCCTTATAATTTTCATAATTTCACAGTATTATTCCAACCTCATAGTGTAGAAACATGTAAAACACATGTAAATCACGTTTTTAACTGCACTGGGCCTTTAACAAACCAGGAACCACATATCAAAGTGGTGTACAAAACCAGCCTAACACACACACACACACACATCTCCCCCTTAATGTCAGATGAAATGTAAATAAGTATGACTTTCCAAGCAAACTCTTTTTGTTATAAAAATATACTTATTTTTAAAATAATCAACACATTTCTTTTTAAGGTGAGGGATTTCACGATCACGCTAAAACAGCGAGGCTGTTTGTTTTTATAGAAAATTTGAAGCTTTAGAGAGAGCTCTGACTGACAGACAGACTGACTGGAGAGGACTAGGACCCTTCCCTAAATTCTCCCCTTCCTCTGGTCCACAGGAAGTTACATCAACATCACCAGTAGCTCTTCCTCCTTTTTGCATATTCTATGATTTTTTTAAAAGATTGTTTTAAAAACTAGATATACACCTTATACGGGTCAACAAAAAGAAGATGCTGCTCCTTGGAGTAAAACGTTACAATGTCCAGGCAATTCCCCAAAACTGTTAAAAAAAGGATCTCTTAAACTACACCAAGTCAAGATAGAAAACACAACAGCGCAGATACATGACATACTGGCTTTCTTCATTAGCATATTGAAATTAAAAATAAAAATAAATAAAAAACAGAAAAAATAGAAATATATAAATCTGTGTGACAAGTTAAAGCAAAGTCAAAGTAGAGAAGGCAACAAACATGATTGAATAAAAACAACAGAAAAACACAAACAGGAAGACGCTTATGCTACAAATAAATTGAAAATATATGTACAAGACCCTGTTTTCCTTTTGTGTGTGTGTGTGTGTGTGTGTGTGTGTGTGTGTGTGTGTGTGTGTATGTGTGTGCGCGCGTGCACAAGTGCCAATGCATGGGTTCTTTTATTTTTTATTCACAGTTCATGTTGATCAAACTCTCTGAAGTCTTTTGATCAAACAGTTTGTTGTTGTCAGTTTGAATCTTTAATCCTCGGGTTAAGACCTTCTCCTCTGCATACATGAGGACCACGTTCCAAACCAAACCTGCCCCGACTTTGTCTTGCCTGTTCACAGGGGTCCACTCCTAACCAAACTCATCACAATCTCTCAGATATAGCTAAAGTAGCCAATCAGAACTGGCTCATAGAAGCGTGACACCAAACCGATCAAAAGCGATCCAAGTCAAACCAGACCAAACCAGACCAAACCGTGCCGCGTTTCTCTGCTAGTGTCGTATGGTTCTACCCTGCCCCGCTCCGCCCTGGTCACCAGATGACGCTGGAGATGCTGGTCTCCCTGGGCAACAGCGGCAGCATGGCGTGGTTAGTGTGGTCCTCCTCCACACTGTGCTCGCGGCTCTTCCCCGCTGGCGGCCTCTGTCCATTCAGCATCGTCAGCGGGATGTTGCAGTAGGTGTGCTGGTCGCCTAGTGACGGCAATGGCGGTAGCGTGCCCCCCGGCGGCAGGTCGTACTCGTAGCTGCGGTAGTAGTGTTTCTGCCGCATGGTGGTGTGGTAAGAGTTGTGGAAGGACGAGCGGAGGTCCGGGTGCGCCGTGGCCATGGCGGTGGAGGTGGCTGCTGCCATAGAGATGGCGGAGACGGTCTGGAGCTCGCCGAAGGGGCCCTGCTCGCTGACGTCCAGCGCCGGCTCGTGGCTCAGCATGGGTTCAGTGCGGCAGAAGGGCATCTCATACTGTAGCTGCTTCCAGAACTTGGAGCTGAGCTTGTTGCTCTTGGGGCCACGCCACTTGATGACGGTGAGGGTCTTGATGGTGTGTTTGAGGGCCTCCACCTCTTGGTAGTTCATGATGCCACGCAGCTCGGCACACTCGATCAGAATCACCTTGATCTCCCCGGTGACCAACATGTTGCGGAGGCGTGTCTCCAGCTCAAAGATGCTCCACCCCCGCCGCACCACGTAGTTGGGTGTCATGACGATGATGAGGCGCTTGGATTGGTCCACACAGCGCGCCACGTCCTCGATGTAGGCTGGATAGAGAGGGAGAGAGACAGAGAGAGAGAGGGATGAAGGGAGAGGGAGAACCCAAAGCACTCAGCATACAATCAATCTCCTTGAAAGAGAGAACTCAAAACAGCTTAGATTATTCTATACAGTGACATATGTTCTATAACATGTTTGTAGACAGTAACATATGTTCTATAACATGTTTTGTAGACAGTAACATATGTTCTATAACATGTTTGTAGACTGTAACATATGTTCTATAACATGTTTTGTAGACAGTAACATATGTTCTGTAACATGTTTTGTAGACAGTAGCATATGTTCTATAACATGTTTTGTAGACAGTAACATATGTTCTATAACATGTTTTGTAGACAGTAACATATGTTCTATAACATGTTTTGTAGACAGTAACATATGTTCTATAACATGTTTTGTAGACAGTAACATAGGCTCTATAACATGTTTTGTAGACAGTAACATATGTTCTATAACATGTTTGTAGACTGTAACATATGTTCTATAACATGTTTTGTAGACAGTAACATATGTTCTATAACATGTTTTGTAGACAGTGACATATGTTCTATAACATGTTTGTAGACAGTAACATATGTTCTATAACATGTTTTGTAGACAGTAACATATGTTCTATAACATGTTTTGTAGACAGTAACATATGTTCTATAACACGTTTTGTAGACAGTAACAGATGTTCTATAACATGTTTTGTAGACAGTAACATATGTTCTATAACATGTTTGTAGACAGTAACATATGTTCTATAACATGTTTGTAGACAGTAACATATGTTCTATAACATGTTTTGTAGACAGTAACATGTGTTCTATAACATGTTTTGTACAGTGCCTTGCAAAAGTATTCACCCTCTTTGGCGTTTTTCCTATTATGTTGCATTACAACCTGTAATCTGGATTTTTATGTGGATTTAATGTAATGGACATACACAAAATAGTCCAAATTGACCTGAAGGAGCTGCAAAGCTCCAAAGCAGAGATTGGAGTATCTGTCCATAGGACCATTTTAAGCCGTGCACGCCATAGAGCTGGGCTTTACGGAAGAGTGGCCAGAAAAAAATAAGCAAACATGTTTGGTGTTCACCAAAAGGCAATGTGGGAGACTCCCCAAACATATGAAAGACCTCTGGTCAGATGAGACTAAAATTGAGCTTTTTAGCCATCAAGGAAAACGCTGTCTGGTGCAAACCCAACACCTCTCATCCCCCCGAGATTTCCATCCCCACAGTGAAGCATGGTGGTGGCAGCATCATGCTGTGGGGATGTTTTTCATCGGCAGGGATTGGGAAACTGGTCAGAATTGAAGGAATGATGGATGGCGCTAAATACAGGGAAATTCTTGAGGGAAACCTGTTTCAGTCTTCCAGAGATTTGAGACTGGGACGGAGGTTCACCTTCCAGCAGGACAATGACCCTAAGCATACTGCTAAAGCAACACTTGAGTGGTTTAAGGGGAAACATTTAAATGTCTTGGAATGGCCTAATCAAATCACAGACCTCAATCCAATTGAGAATCTGTGGTATGACTTAAAGATTGCTGTACACAAGTGGAACTCATCCAACTTGAAGGAGCTGGAGCAGTATCGCCTTGAAGAATGGACAAAATCCCAGTGGCTAAATGTTCCCAGCTTATAGAGACATACCCCAAGAGACTTGCAGCTGTAATTGCTGCATAAGGTGGCTCTACAAACTATTGACTTTGGAGGTGAGTTGTTATGCACACTCAAGTTTTCCGTTTTTTTTTTGTCGTATTTCTTGTTTGTTTCACAATAAAACATATTTTGCATCTTCAAAGTGGTAGGCATGCTGTGTAAATCAAATGATACAAACCCCCCAAAAATCTATTTTAATTCCAGGTTGTAAGGCAACAAAATGGGAAAAATACTTTCACAAGCCACTGTATACATACATTTGTTGTAAGATGATGTGGACATGAGACATCTAGCACACCACTTCACAATACAATGGATGGACAACTACAAGACATACAACACAAAACAGACAGCAGTCAGACAACAGTTTCGCGTTTAATCATAGAGTTACTATAACACAGGAGGCTGCTGAGAGGAGAACGGCTCATAATAATGGCCGGAACGCCGCAAATAAAATGGCATCAAACACATGGAAACTATGTGTTTGATGTATTTGATATCATTACACTTATTCCGCTCCAGTCATTACAACGAGCCCGTTCTCCCCAATGAAGGTGCCACCAACCTGTATACTACAACTGTTCTTAGTCAACACTCTGTATCCACATCACTTCTAATCTCTCTCTCTCTCTGAGGTTTTGGATCTGTGTGTGTCTGTGTGCAATGGCATTTGTTTGTGTACATGAGTGTACACGTGTGTGTGCCTGTGTTTGTGTGCTAGAGTGTGTGTGTGTGTGTGTTCTGACTTAAAAGCTATGATCCTGCTGTGTAAACTCTTACAAAATGCCCGCCCTAAGCTTCTCTTCCTGTCCAGAGAGGAAATGCATCACAGTTGCTGACACAAGAGGAAGAGACTGAGGACATGTACCTCTAAGAAGTCTTGTGTCATCCTGGTAAAGCTCATTGGCCAGACCTAAACATAAACATGTCAACATTGAGACTCAGATCATAGGAGAACACACAAAGCACACAAACAGCAAAGAGGACTTGCGTAACACTGGCATATGAACTATCATTTATTATTTGTCTCTCTCTTTTTCAAACACACACACACACACACACACACACACACACACACACACACACACACACACACACACACACACACACACACACACACACACACACACACACACACACACACAAACTGTATCAGTTTTTTAACAACTTGTTGTATAACTCTGACTAGGGACCAGTTTCTCCGTTCAGCTGTCTATCTCTCATCCAGCAGTGCAGTAACTACAGTAAGAGCCTCTAAACTATGATGTCCCATTCTGTCTGAAGCTGCCTACCATACCGCCGGAGCAGTAGTCTCACTGGATGTGTTCACTCTTTCGCTCTATTCCACATGAAACCCAGCTAGATGTAGTAATATATACTGAACATCCTGACCCAGCTAGATGTAGTAATATATACTGAACATCCTGATCCCAGCTAGATGTAGTAATATATACTGAACATCCTGGCCCAGCTAGACATAGAGCTGTGGGTAATAGATCCTGAACATCCTGACCCAGCTAGACATAGAGTTGTGGTAATAGATACTGAACATCAAGACCCAGCTAGATATAGAGCTGTGGTAATAGATACTGAACATCCTGACCCAGCTAGATGTATTAATATATACTAAACATCCTGGCCCAGCTAGACATAGAGCTGTGGGTAATAGATCCAGAACATCCTGACCCAGCTAGACATAGAGCTGTGGTAATAGATACTGAACATCAAGACCCAGCTAGACGTAGAGCCGTGGTAATGAACAACCTGGACCATAAGCATAGACGGACTACTAGACAGATTTGCACATGCATCAGAATATGTTCACACAAAATATATCCATGAATGTATTAATGGGTTAAATGGGAACTAGAGAGAACGCTGCTGGGGTTAACATGTACATAATGATATCTGCCTTACAGCATGTATACTGAGCTAGCTGTATCTCATGTCCAATATTACACAGTCCCCTTGCTGAGGGCACAGTCAGTGTGGCATAGGCTACACAGTAGAATACACTTTGGACTAGAAAGGTGAGAGAGAAAGTTGCATCTCGGTTAAAGGGAGTGGGCTCTTAAAGGAAAACTCCACCCAAAAACTGTATTTTTGGATTTGTTTCCTTAGTCCATTGTTGACATGGTCCCAAAATGTTTTGCTTGTCAGCACTCAGGTTTTCAAGATATGCAACTTTCAAAATACAAAAATCAATCATTTATTTTTGGGAGCCTCCTTTTGCCATTGAAATGCTCAGTCTGATAATGTGGGAAGGTTGATACAAATTACGAAATATTTACATACACAGTCCTGATTGGTGGATAGGATTGTCTAGACTCTAGAGCCTACCCTGCTTACCCCTTCAAAGTAGGAGGATACATATGCAAATAAAAGATTGTCCATTGGTCAGAACAATCAAATCGGATTGTGATGTCATGCTGTGGGCCAAAAACTCCTTCCCACCTGAACAGGCTGAAATTCCAGGTGTTTTTTTCTCTCAAAAAGCTTGTACATTAAAAGGGCATTATCATAATTTTCACAATTTCAGGGTGTTATTTCAACCTTATAGTGAGGAAATATCATTTTAAAAACAGAAAAATCACTTTTTTGACTCCACTGCCCATTTAATAGATCTTGAAAGGAACATGACAGTCTATAGGAGTGCATCAGGAATAAGACGGTTCAGATGGTTACAACCAATCATAAGCATGCATTCTATGATCATGCACTGAACAAGTGCATGCCTGTTTAAACAAATGCACAGTATCCATATAACACTTGCTGATGTATACAGTCATACACTAGGGCTCCTGAGTGGCGCAGCGGTCTAAGGCACTACATCTCAGTGCTAGAGATGTCACTACAGACCCTGGTTTGATTCCAGGTTGTATCACAACCAGTCGTGATTGGGAGTCCCATGGGGTGGTGCACAATTGGCCCAGCGTCGTTAGGGTTTGGCTGGGGTAGGCTGTCATTGTAAATAAGAATTTGTTTTAAACTGACTTGCCTAGTTAAATAAAGGATAAATAAAAAAATCCACAACAGGGGATACAACAATATGCATGGGAAAGCAATATATGATATATTTGAAGCAATATACAGCACATGTAACAAGTCTATAAGTGACACAGGTGAAAATACTAAAGGTTGTTCTA
This sequence comes from Salvelinus fontinalis, assembly GCF_029448725.1. Taxonomy (NCBI): domain Eukaryota; kingdom Metazoa; phylum Chordata; class Actinopteri; order Salmoniformes; family Salmonidae; genus Salvelinus; species Salvelinus fontinalis. The sequence continues at coordinate 4,823,219 of NC_074687.1, forward strand.
TTGATGGTATGGATATATTATTTAGAGTTTATTTTTTGCACAAACTACACATATACACAAAACATTATGAACACCTGATCTTTCCATGACATAGTGACTGATGACATAGTGACTGATGACATAGTGACTGATGACATAGTGACTGATGACATAGTGACAGATGATACAGTGACAGAGTAAAGAACAATCACAATAACTGTACAAGCCACAACACAATTAGTGAACGTACTATCACATAACCACACACAGCATGCCTTACCTCCTTTACCCTACCCCCTTCACACCCCCACACACTCCCCAACCCAACCCCTTTCCCCCCTCATCACCCCCACACAGTCCCTACGCCTCTACCCCACCCCCACACACCCCTACCCCTTCATCACACCCACACCCCTAACCCTCGACCCCACCCTACCCCCTCATCACACCCACACACCCCCTACCCCTCTACCTCACCCTACCCCCTCATCACCCCCCCCCCAACACACCCCCACACCCCCCCTAGCCCTCTACCCCCATACCTCCTACCCTCCTCTCATCACCGCCACTCATTCCCTACCCCACCCTCCCTTCATCACCCCCACGCATTCCCTACCCCTCTACCCCACCCTACACCCTACCCGCCCCCTGCTACCCCCCACCCTCCCCTCAACACTCTCCCTCCTCTCCACATCCTCCCCTCCTCTCCCTCCCTCCCGTCCTCCTCCTCCCTCCCTCCCATCCACCCCTCCCCTCTTTCACTCCCATCAACCTCCCCCCTCCCCTCCCCTAGTCATCACTTACACCACTTACTTCCTGTGGGGATGAGGTCTCTGTCTGGGATGAAGAGTTTGTACCCGTAGTGTTTCTCCAAAACGTCAGGGAGGATCTCCAGGGCAAAACGCTCCTCCTCCTTGGTCTCTTGACTCCACTGGTCAGGGTCTACTTTAGTGTAGGACAGATATGCATCATAGTCCTTATTATCTGCCAGAAACACAGAAAGACAGGCAGCACACAGAAAAGGTTTGGTGAAGTATATGCACACTCAGGGATATGAATGCAGGCATGAACAGACACAAAAAAATGACAATCTTTATTATGTGAAAGTGAGAGAGAATTATATTATATAGACACTCTTTGAGGCAGGAGAGAGGTTTTCAGGCTCCCTAGAGGGGCCAGACACAGCCTGCATCAAATAACAACTTCAACATCTCAACCAACCACTGATAATAATAACCAGTTAACTTCTTGCAACTATAGGGGGTGCTGTTTCAAATTAGCATAATTGTCTCTACAGATTAAACTGCCTAGTACTCAATTCTTGCTCGTACAATATGCATATTATTGTTATTATTGGATAGAAAACACTCTCTAGTTTCTATAGCCGTTTGAATTATGTCTCTGAGTGAAACAGAACTCATTCTACAGCACTTTTCCTCCCAGTGTGTGAGATTTAGACATCTTGGCCTCTGGTTCCAGATCAGTTTTAAAAGTCTCTGTTAATCCTATGAGATACAAACACTGCCCACGCCTTCCTCTAGATGTCAGTAAGTGGTGACAATTTGAATGGAGTCGATTGCGCAATCATTGGCTCTATAAATGACAAAATACCGGAAGTAGCCTTCCTTTGGACACTGCGCTCAACGCAAGAAGGATATCTGACTGGCCTTTTTCCAAGCATTGGTTTAGCCAGTAATATAGCGTCGGTCATCTTTTTACTTGTTATAGGTGTTAGAAACATCATAATGTAGTTAATTTAAACCGTTTTATAGCAATTTATATCCGTTTAGTGCGATTTTGAGGCATTGCTTTGTAATAGACTTTGAAGCTCCGGGCACGTTTCGGGGTCCCGGTCGTACGTTAGTGGGCATTTCGACGGACAAGTGGACATCTTTCGACCAAAAGAAGATTAGACCCAAGAAAGGATTCATTGTCCAAGATTCTGATGGGAGAACAGCTCATAGTAAGAACAATTTATGATGATAAATCGTGTTTCTGTCGATAAATGTTAAACGTTTATGCCGCCATCTTGTTTGCTATAGCTTCACTTGGCGCAACCTGTATTGAAAAGTAAGGATAATTTAAAAAATGTAATTCCGCGATTGTATTAAGAATTAAATTGTCTATCAATCGCTGTCCACCCTGTATTTTTTAGTCAAGTTTATGAGTTTTTATGTATAAGACTAGATCACTGTCTAATATGGTGCAGGACATTTTCTGACCAGCTGAGCTACTTTTGTCATTGTCTAACCATGATTTTGGTGGCTAAATATGCACATTTTCGAACAAACTCTCTATGTATGTTGTAATATGATGTTACAGGAGTGTCATCTGAAGAATTTTGAGAAGGTTAGTGTAAAAATTAATATATTTTGGCGATGATTACGTTATCGCTTTCTTTGGCTAGAATCAATGCTCTGGTAATGTTTGCACATGTGGTATGCTAATATAACGATTTATTGTGTTTTCGCTGTAAGACACTTAGAAAATCTGAAATATTGTCTGTATTCACAGGATCTGTGTCTTTCGATTAGTGTATGCTGTGTATTTTTACGAAATGTTTGATGATTAGTAATTAGGTAATACACGTTGCTCTATGTATTTATTCTAGTCTAGTTGTGACGGTGGGTGCAATTGTAAACTATGATTTCTACCTGAAATATGCAAATTTTTCTAACAAAACCTATCCTATACCATAAATATGTTATCAGACTGTCATCTGATGAGGTTTTTTCTTGGTTAGTGGCTATCAATATCTTAGTTTAGCCGAATTGGTGATAGCTACTGGTGTTGAGAGAAAATGGTGGACAAAGAAAAATGGTGATTTTTGCTAACGTGTTTAGCTAATAGATTTACATATTGTGTCTTCCCTGTAAAACATTTTAAAAATCTGAAATGGTGGCTTTATTCACAGGATCTGTATCTTTCATTAGGTGTCTTGGACTTGTGATTTAATGATATTTAGATGCTACTATTTAATTGTGACGCTATGCTAGCGATGCTAATCAGTGTGGGGGGGGGGGGGGGGGGGGGCACCCGGACCCGGGGTAGAGGCTCATGAAAGGTTAAATTACATGGCTAGAATGGTTGGATTTAACACTGCGTTCCGTCCATCCAAATCAATTCTAACTGACAATATCACAAGTGGCCACGACTCTACTTCAATGTAGAATTCTAGTATAGAACGTAGAAAACAACCAATCAAAGTGTGAATATAACAAACACTGTATGAAAACACACCAACAAGCCCAAACTAGGACAGAACTAACTGTATCTGGGAGGAGAAACTAAAAGTCTCCAACTTCAGTTTGTTGGTAGACTTTTTCCTTTGATTTGGGTAGGGAGGGAGTTGGCCTAGTCCCAGCCTCCCCGTCCCAAAGCAGACAGCAGTTCTCTGCTGGTCCACAGGGGAGGGTGGACATCATACCATGATATATTGAGACTGATCCCTCTCTTAATGGAGAACAAATTGAAATCTGCCTCCCCTCTTACCCATGCATCCCTAGTGACCTACAGACACACAGAGGAATGCAAGCGCACACACACACCTCACTCACTGGGTTTTTACTGGAGACAATGGGCTGGCTGTCAGTGAGGAGTTTGTGTGTGTGTTCATGTATGTGACTTGTGTGTGTGTGTACCTGGGAGACTGTTATTGCTGCAGGCTCTGACCAGAAATGGCTTTCATAGAAACAACCCATTCAACAACCTTCAAAGCACCGACGCAGATTAGTTGATAAAGGATATTATGAAATCCAGAGAGAGAGAGAGAGAGAGAGAGAGAGAGAGAGAGAGAGAGAGAGAGAGAGAGAGAGAGAGAGAGAGAGAGAGAGAGAGAGAGAGAGAGAGAGAGAGAGAGAGAGAGAGGGGTGTGGTTTGGCTTGAGGCCAAACCACACGACCAACAACATTGAACACTTTATGGAACACAAGGTCTTCACTATCTCATCCTGGAATATCCAAGGCCTGAGGTCATCTGCCTTTGCATAAAGAGCAGGAACCTGGACTTCATCAAACTCTTTAACATCATCCTTAGCTCTGGATTCTTCTCCAATATTTGGAACCAAGGACTGATCACCCCAATCCACAAAAGTGGAGACAAATTTGACCCCAATAACTACCATGGGATATGCGTCAACAGCAACCTTAGAAAAATCCTCTGCATCATCATTAACAGCAGACTCATACATTTCCTCAGTGAAAACAATGTACTGAGCAAATGTCAAATAGTTTTTTACCAAAATATCGTACGACAGACCACGTATTCACCCTGCACACCCTAATTGACAAACAAACAAACCAATACAAAGGCAAAGTCTTCTCATGCTTTGTTGATTTCAAAAAAGCCTTCAACTCAATTTGGCATGAGGGTCTGCTATACAAATTGATGGAAAGTGGTGTTGGGGGAAAAACATACGACATTATAAAATCTATGTACACACACAACAAGTGTGCGGTTAAAATAGGCAAAAAACACACATTTCTTCCCACAAGGCCATGGGGTAAGACAGGGATGCAGCTTAAGCCCCACCCTCTTCAAAACATATATCAACAAATTGGCGAGGGCACTATAAAAGTCTGTAGCACCCGGTCTCACCCTACTAGAATCTGAAGTCAAACGTCTGCTGTTTGCTGATGATCTGGTGCTTCTGTCACCAACCAAGGAGGGCCTACAGCAGCACCTAGATCTTCTGCACAGATTCTGCCAGACCTGGGCCCTGACAGTAAATCTCAGTAAGTTCCCCAAAAAAAGGTTCAGTCGCCAGGACCACAAATACAAATTCCATCTATACACCTCTGCCCTAGAGCACAGAAAAAACGACACATACCTTAGCCTAAACATCAGCGCCACAGGTAACTTCCACAAAGCTTCCACAAAGGCAAGAAGGGCATTCTATGCCATCAAAAGGAACATAGAATTCGACATACCAATTAGGAGTTGGCTACTTTATAAAAAGTTAATTTTTATTGTTTAATTCAGTTTTATATATTATCTACTTCACTTGTTTTGGCAATGTTAATATATGTTTTCCATGCCAATAAAGCCCCTTGAATTGAATTGAATTGAGAGAAAGAGAGAAAATGAGAGAGAGTGAGAGAGAAAGAAAGAGAAAGGGAGAGAGAAATTGAGAGCGCTAGAGAGAGAGAGAGAGAGAGAAAGAAAGAGAAAGGGAGAGAGAAATTGAGAGCACTAGAGAGAGAGAGAGAGAGAGAAAGAAAGAGAAAGGGAGAGAGAAATTGAGAGCGCTAGAGAGATAGAGAGAGAGAGAAACAAACAGACACAACAGCCACCTGTTGGTCTGACGCTCTGAGCCCTTACCTCCATCCAGGTCGTCGCTGCCGAAGTTTCTCCTGTAGAAGAGCATTAGCTCAATCTTATAACACTTATACAGAGAGATGAGGAAGAGCAGCAGCAGCAGAATGGCGCCCAAACCACCTGCCAACTCTACCGTGTACATCAGCTCTGCTGAGAGAGAGAGACAGGGAGACAGAGAGAGGAAGAGAAGGGGAGAAAGAAAGCAGAGGGGAGAGAAAGAGAGAGCGAAAGAAAGACCATGTCATTAAAACTATTGAGTCAGACAATAATGTTTCCCAACACCATACTTATTTGATGTACGTATATGTATGTGCATGGTAGTACACAGCTGTTTGCATGTGCTGCAATAAGAAGACATCAGACTGCAGAGTAATAGTCATCCCTGGTCTCTATGCTCTGCTCTGTACTACCCTGCTCTGCTGTGTCCTACCCTGTTATGCTCTGTTCTACCCTGCTCATGTCTACCCTGTTCTACCCTGCTCTGCTCTGTTCTACCCTGCTCTGCTGAGTTTTACCCTGTTCTGCTCTGTTCTACCCTGCTATGCTCATGTCTACCCTGCTCATGTCTACCCTGTTCTACCCTGCTCATGTCTACCCTGTTCTACCCTGCTATGCTCATGTCTACCCTGCTCATGTCTACCCTGTTCCAGCCTGCTCTGTTCCGTTCTACCCTGCTCTGCTCTGTTCTACACTGCTCATATCTACCCTGTTATACCCTGCTAATGTCTACTCTGTTCTACCCTGCTCTGCTATGTTCTACCATGTTCTGCTTTGCTGTGTTCTACCCTGTTCTGCTCTGCTGCGTTCTACCCTGTTCGGCTCTGTTCTACCCTGCTCTGCTCTACCCTGTTCTACCCTGCTCTGCTCCATTCTACGCTGCTCTGCTCTGTTCTACCCTGCTCTGGTGTGCCCTGCTCTGCTCTGTTCTGCTCTGCTCTACCCTGCTCTGTTCTGCCCTGCTCTGCTCTGTTCTGCTCTGCTCTACCCTACTCTGCCCTGTTCTGCTCTACCCAGCTCTGGTCTGTTATACCCTGCTATGTTTTGTTCTGCTCTGTCTACCCTGCTCTATCCTACCCTGCTCTGTTTTGTTCTGCTCCAACCTACCCTGCTATTCTCTACCCTGCTCTGCTCTGTTCCGCTGTGGTCTACCCTGCTCAGATCTGCTCTGTTCTGTTCTGCCCTGCTCTGCTCTGTTCTACCCTGCTCTGCTCTTTTCTACCCTGCTCTGTTCTGTTCTACCCTGCTCTGTTCTGTTCTACCCTGCTCTGTTCTGTTCTACCTTGCTCTGCTCTGTTCTACCCTGCTCTGTTCTACCCTGCTCTGTTCTGTTCTATCCTGCTCTGCTCTGTTCTACCCTGCTCTGTTCTACCCTGCTCTGTTCTGTTCTACCCTGCTCTGCTCTGTTCTACCCTGCTCTGCTCTGTTCTACCCTGCTCTGCTCTGTTCTACCCTGCTCTGCTCTGTTCTATCCTGCTCTGCTCTGTTCTACCCTGCTCTGTTCTACCTTGCTCTGTTCTATCCTGCTCTGAGCTGTGCAGCACATCCACATGGAAGAGATAGGGGGATTATGATGACTTGAGGAAAAGAGAGGGAGAGGGGGAATGTGATGATCTAAATTTGGGTTCATTGTCTAGGTGAGCCATGACACAAAGTGTATAACCCTCATCCTTATACCAACTTCTCTCCATTTCCTTGACACTCGTTCTACTCATCCCTCTCTCACTCTCTCTTTCCCTCTTTCCTCCCTCCTTCCTTCCTCAGAGAGAGCCTTCCCTCCCTCCCTCCCTCCCTCCCTCCTCCCTCTGCATCCTGGGAGGAAACCATGAGAATAACCAAACACTCATCTGTTGGGAAAAGAAGAGGAGCCGTTAGCTGCTTAAATAACCATCACATCTGTTCTGTTGGCTAAAGTGACAGCCACCACATAAAGACAGCCGGGCACAAGTCATGCCAGAGAACTAAGAATAATGGACGAATGTAAGAAAAACAACAACAAAAGAGACAGTTGAATGAAATGGAGCGCAAACACACGCTATGGTGACAAACACAAACGAGCTCTGAACCTAACACAGACTGGTGGGTGAAAAGACTGAAGATGGAGAGGAGGAATATTGGAAGGGGGTATGGATGGAGAGATGTAGAAAGAGAGAGAGAGGGACCAGAGAGACGTTTATGCTGCCTGGGTTATAAAATCATCAGATCAATTACTAAGAGGTATAGGAGTGAGAGAAAGAAAGAGCCCTTACCCCTTCAGGAGAGTGTATTATGGGGTATGGTTGTGAGAGAGCCCTTACCCCTTCAGGAGAGTGTATTATGGGGTATGGTTGTGAGAGAGCCCTTACCCCTTCAGGAGAGTGTATTATGGGGTATGGTTGTGAGAGAGCCCTTACCCCTTCAGGAGAGTGTATTATGGGGTATGGTTGTGAGAGAGCCCTTACCCCTTCAGGAGAGTGTATTATGGGGTATAGTTGTGAGAGAGGCCTTATCCCTTCAGGAGAGTGTATTATGGGGTATAGTTGTGAGAGAGCCCTTACCTCTTCAGGAGAGTGTTTCGTGGGTTATGGGTGTGTGCTATGGGTGCATTGTCCCCACCCCCCCTACCATTTTTACGCTGCTGCTACTCTCTGTTTATTATCCATTCATAGTCACTTTACCTCTACCTACATGTACATATTACCTCAATTACCTCAACTAACCTGTGTCCACGCACATTGACTCTGTACCGGTACCCCCTGTATATAGCCTCGCTACTGTTATTTTATTGTTTCTCTTTAATTATTTGTTATATTTAAAAAAATATATCTATTCTTAAAACTGCATGGTTGGTTAAGGGCTTGTCAGTAAGCATTTCACTGTAAGGTCCACACCTGTTGTATTCGGCGCATGTGACAAATACAATTTGATTTGATTTGAAAGAACCCTTACCCCTTCTGGAGAGTTGGATGGTGGCCTGCCGTCTCCCGTTGCCATTCTCCACATAGCAGGAGTAGTTCCCCAGGTCCCCCTCTTCCACCGAGTGGATCATCAAGGAGATGGCCACTTCCTGTTCCCCCAGGTGCTCCCGGACCACCCTGCAAGACAAGAGAAAACAATCATTAATGGAGTGAGCCAGACAAAGTCATTCATGTTTCCTATTAACTATGATGTCCATGTCTCCTCACTTCATAAAAGTCTTGAGGTTAGAGAGACAGTCAGTCTCGGGGTTAGAGAGACAGTCAGTCTCGGGGTTAGAGAGACAGTCAGTCTCGGGGTTAGAGAGACAGTCAGTCTCGAGGTTAGAGAGACAGTCAGTCTCGGGGTTAGAGAGACAGTCAGTCTCGAGGTTAGAGAGACAGTCAGTCTCGGGGTTAGAGAGACAGTCAGTCTCGAGGTTAGAGAGACAGTCAGTCTCGAGGTTAGAGAGACAGTCAGTCTCGAGGTTAGAGAGACAGTCAGTCTCGGGGTTAGAGAGACAGTCAGTCTCGAGGTTAGAGAGACAGTCAGTCTCGAGGTTAGAGAGACAGTCAGTCTCGAGGTTAGAGAGACAGTCAGTCTCGAGGTTAGAGAGACAGTCAGTCTCGAGGTTAGAGAGACAGTCAGTCTCGAGGTTAGAGAGACAGTCAGTCTCGAGGTTAGAGAGACCAGCCAGTAACCGGAGAGTTGCCTTTTCCAATCCCAGGGCTGACAGGGAAAAACGTTGGTTGGGTGGTTGACTCGGGTTGGTGTGTCTTGAATGAGATGAGGACTGCAGAGCCTACAGAAAGTATTGAGTTTGCAATGTGCTGTAAGCACGGGCTGGGTGATAAAACATACAACGAATGTGTTACTGTACAGGAGTATTTTTACTGTGGAACACTGGAAGTACAGGAATGCTATGTTATTCACCATAAGTAAAAAAATGTATCTATGATCTGTAAATATATTCAACATAGCTCAGAAATAAAACTACCATTTGAACAAATGTAGAAGGATTTGTGTTTTGAAATACCTAACATTTACAACTGGAATGTACATTTGAGCATTCAAAAAGTTATTGTGGATCTGTGTTCGAGACTTTTTTTCTGCATGTTGATGTATTACAATCCACAAATGTGACTTTAGATGAGAGTCGGCTATCTCCATTCATTGGGATAATTTGTGTCATGTGACGCGCCGAGGGATGACATCGCGGCTGCGTCCTTCTTGGGAGAACGCTTTCTAGCTAGAAGTAGAAAGAACAAGTTCATGAAATGTGAGCATAACGTTGATTTATTCAACAAATCATGTTCAACAAATTACTTTCATATCAATGTTAAATTCGACCTTTGGGGAATGCAACCCCAAGTGTGTGCTTTCGACATCAGCCCACTAGCTAGCGTTGGCATCTACCAATAGCTAGCAGGCGATCTCATCAGCTGTTGAGACTAACAACCAAAGTTAAACTTACTAGGTAATTGTTAATTCAGACGTGTCAATTATGAAGAACCGCTCAGTTTTAAAATCCTTAATTGGTGATCTAGCTAGCAAGCTAATGAGAAATGTTTCAATCTGTTTTCTTTCAGGCAGGGAAATTGAGTCTTTGACAGGACATGTCACTCTCTCAACTGGTGTGGCGGTAAGAAATTGGAACATTATCTGATGAAAAACTTTAGAAATTCAGGTGACAAGATCACCTTACGTTAGCTAGTTAGCTAGCTTGGGAAGTGGGCGAAAGCACACACTCGGGGTTGCATGCCCCAATGGTCAAATTTAGCATTTGTATGAAAGTCATTAATTAAAATGTGAACATAATTTGTTAAATAAATAAATGTTAGACTCACATTTCATGAACGTCTTGTCATGCCGCTCGATGTCACCGGTCTACTAACCACCGGTCCTGGCAACCATGATTACGCTCACCTGCTTCCCATCATTACGCACACCTGGACATCATTATTTCCTTGATTATACCCCTTTATTTATCCCTCAGTAGACATCAGTCACTAGGTAGTATTGTTTTCTCCCACGTTCTGTACACTTCTCATGTTTTGTTCATCTGCATTCATATTTTTTTTTATATATATATATTTTTTAAAATTTGTATCCCCTTTTCTCCCCAATTTTCGTGGTATCCAATCGCTAGTAATTACTATCTTGTCTCAACGCTACAACTCCCGTACGGGCTCGGAAGAGACGAAGGTCGAAAGCCATGCGTCCTCCGAAGCACAAACCAAGCCGCACTGCTTCTTTAACACAGTGCGCCTCCAACCCGGAAGCCAAACGCACCAATGTGTCGGAGGAAACACCGTGCACCTGGCCCCCTTGGTTAGTGCGCACTGCGCCCGGCCTGCCACAGGAGTCGCTGGAGCGCGATGAGACAAGGATATCCCTACCGGCCAAACCCTCCCTAACCCGGACGACGCTAGCCCAATTGTGCGTCGCCCCACGGACCTCCCGGTCGCGGCCGGCTGAGACAGAGCCTGGGCGCGAACCCAGAGACTCTGGTGGCGCAGCTAGCACTGCGATGCAGTGCCCTAGACCACTGCTCCACCCGGGAGGCCCATTTATTAATTATTAAACTCAACTTCTGCACCTGCTTCCTGCCACCCGCCGTACACGTTACACTACTTCTAGCTAGAAATCGTTCTCCCAAGAAGGACACAGCCATGATGTCATCACTCTACGTGTCACGTAACACAAAGATAATCCCAATGAATGGAAATAGCCGACTCTCATCTGAAGCCACATTTGTGGATCGCAATACATCAACAGGCAAAAAACAGTTCTAGAAATTGTTCAAACACAGAATATACACCCACAAGCACTTTTTGAATGCGCAAATGCATATTCCACAGTTGTAAATGTTAGGGATTTCTGAACATTTGTTAAAATTGCAGTTTTATTTGGGAGCTATATTGAATCTATTTTCAGATCATAGATTTATTTGTGACTTATGGTTTAATTTGTGAAATATTTTAAGATATTTACAGATTATGGTTTTATTTACAAAATATTTTAAGATATTCACAGTTCATATGTTACATTTTTAATTTTAAATTTTTACCAGGTAAGTTGACTGAGAACACGTTCTCATTTGCAGCAACGACCTGGGGAATAGTTACAGGGGAGAGGAGGGGGATGAATGAGCCAATTATAAACTGGGGATTATTAGGTGACCATGATGGTTTGAGGGCCAGATTGGGAATTTAGCCAGGACACCGGGGTTAACACCCCTACTCTTACGATAAGTGCCATGGGATCTTTAATGACCTCAGAGAGTCAGGACACCCGTTTAACGTCCCATCCGAAAGACGGCACCCTACACAGGGCAGTGTCCCCAATCACTGCCCTGGGGCATTGGGATATTTTTTTTAGACCAGAGGAAAGAGTGCCTCCTACTGGCCCTCCAACACCACTTCCAGCAGCATCTGGTCTCCCATCCAGGGACTGACCAGGACCAACCCTGCTTAGCTTCAGAAGCAAGCCAGCAGTGGTATGCAGGGTGGTATGCTGCTGGCTATATGTGCACGGATCGTTAGTTATGTTGAATATACACACGGATCGTGGTAGACACATTTACAGAATAGGGAAACTAATCACATTCCATATGTTTCTTCCTGGGAGGAAAAAAACGAATAATGATATCGGGAAGATAATGTTTTTATAGCAGCTACCATGGAAACTGAGCGGAAGGAGAGAAAGTAATATTCCATAAAGTAAATGAGTGTCCCCTGCTGAGTTGTTGTAGGCTGGCGGAGGAGAGAAGGGAGACATGATGCTCCCTCGTTCTTCACACACAACTACTTAGCCTACTTTTACAGCACCCTCAGCACAGAGGCACGCACGAGGGAGAGAGGGAGAGAGTGAAAGAGAGTGTTTGAGAGAGTGTGTTTGTGTGTGAGAGAAAGAGAGTGAGTGAAAGAGTGAGTGAGTGAGTGAGTGAGTGAGTGAGTGAGTGAGTGAGTGAGTGAGTCAGTGAGTGAGTGAGTGAGTGAGTGAGTGAGTGAGTGAGTGAGTGAGTGAGTGAGTGAGTGTGTGTGTGTGTGTGTGTGTGTGTGTGTGTGTGTGTGAAACTGTGTCTGTATGTGCATTAATGAGAGGGAGAGGGAGAGGGAGAGAGGGAGAGGGAGAGGGAGAGGGAGAGGGAGAGGGAGAGAGAGAGAAAGAGAAAGAGAGGGATGACTGTTCTCTGATGTACTCTCCCCAGGCTCTTAGTGAGCACACAGCTGCATATACAGTAAATTGTGTTTGTTAGAGCGCTTTGTAGTGGGTAATTGAGAATGCATCGTGGGCTTTGTAGGACGTGATTGAGACTGCATAATGGGATTTGTAGTTTAAAATGAGTGTTACCTGAGAAGATGGCATACATAATAAAACAGCATCTGGAGAGGATAAGCTGATCCTAGATCTGTGCCCAGTGGGCAACTTCTACCCAGACCAAACAGGCCAAGGGAATGTGAATGGAGATGGGGATCTAATGGGGCTGGACTTGGTGTGGCTGATTGTAGCTTAACCCCTGGATGAGGCAAACATCAACAAGAGATTTTAATTACGGCTCTGTTGGGGTTCTACTCTAGACTCTCTGTCTTGTGTGTGACAATGATCATAGGAGCTGGCAAGACAGCACAAACAGATCTGGGTTCAGGCTAGCTGGAGTAAAATCTCCTCCTGAACAAAATGCACTATATATATCCAACAGCTCCTCACTTCCTCATTAGTAAAGCCAGTGAATGCTGATTCTGCTCATTTAACTGATCAACTACAAATGTATTCATTACCTTTACTTCATCCAAAGCCCACCTGAGAACCCGGTATGAACAGAACTAAACGAGCTCAATACCCCATCGATAATTCTGAGGCAGATTAGTTTAGCTATTTAAAAAAAAATCTCCCACATACACACGCACACGGCCCCTGTGCTAATGCCCAACCATGCATGCTATGAAAACAACAATAGCCCTGTTGCCATCTGCGATGCAAATGAGAATTTATGGACCTGCGTTTTAATAGAAATGGAACTAGTCAGAATCAATAGGTTGGGTTGTTTAAATATAACCCTGGTGGGTTCCCTGGGCTGAGGTTGCTGATGCATTAGTAATGGACAGGCCAGGACAGTGTGGGTGGGAGGAAAAACCTTGGAAACACATCCACATCCCTGTAGCAGTGGAATGGAAGATACTTTGGCTGCATGGTTGAAACACACTGTACATGATTACATGTTATAATTTTACATTTATTTGGTAATGTTTACAAGTTGCTAACCATTTGGGAGGTCTCTCTCTCTGTCTCTGTCTCTGTCTCTCTCTCTGTCTCTCTCTCTGTATATATATATATATAGTGTTGTAATGATGTAATAAATATTGTTTGTATTTACAATGGTGTTTGTTCTTAACTGGTTGCCCTTTTCTTGTGGCAACAGGTCACAAAACTTGCTGCTGTGATGGCACACTGTGGTTTTTCACCAAATAGATATGGGAGTTTATCAAAATTGGATTTGTTTTCAAATTCTTGATGGGTCTGTGTAATCTGAGGGAAATATGTGTCCTTCTCTCTCTCTCTCTCTCTCTCTCTCTCTCTCTCCATCCTGCTCTCTTGTTTAACTTTTCCCAAATACTAACCCCTTTTAACCTTTAAACCTCTCCATCTTCTACTTTGTGTATATCTTCTCATTCCCCTTCTCCTCCTACCCCTCCCTTGGCTCTCTCTCTTTCTGTTTGATAGTAATGAGTGTGTCCATCCCATTAAGGGTGTGTGGAGTGATCAGGGGACTAAAGTCTGGGCTGTAAGAGGATCAGAGCAGGCCTGGGGTAAAGGCTGCGTGGACAATAAAGAATACATGATCAAATACATTATTGATCCACAGAATGAAATATCTGGCTGCATTATTAAAGAGATATAGCCCTTCAGCTGAGGACAGAGAGAATCCTAGAGGGAGAGATGGAGGGAGAGAGAAATAGGGGGGAGAGAGAGAGGGAGAGGAAGATTGCTAACCTTAAAACTGAGCTCTGTACCTGACTCTACCCACAAAACCAAAACACAAGCCCTTCCTCCCTCCCCTAGTCCATCTGCATTCCTCAACGTTCAGTGAGGGAGAGGGTAGTGACGATAGTGAGGGAGAGGGTAGTGAGGTAAAGGGTATTGATGATAGTGAGAGAGAGGGTAGTGAGGGAGAGGGTAGTGACGATAGTGAGGGAGAGGGTAGTGAGGTAGAGGGTAGTGACGATAGTGAGGGAGAGGGTAGTGAGGTAGAGGGTAGTGACGATAGTGAGGGAGAGGGTAGTGAGGTAGAGGGTAGTGTCAGTAGTGAGGTAGAGGGTAGTGTCGGTAGTGAGGGAGAGGGTAGAGGCGATAGTGAGGGAGAAGGTAGTGAGGTAGAGGGTAGTGTCGGTAGTGAGATAGAGGGTAGTGACAATAGTGAGGAAGAGGGTAGTGGGGTAGAGGGTAGTGACTATAGTGAGGGAGAGGGTAGTGAGGTAGAGGGTAGTGTCAGTAGTGAGGTAGAGGGTAGTGAGGGAGAGGGTAATGACGGTAGTGAGGGAGAGGGTAGTGAGGTAGAGGGTAGTGACTATAGTGAGGGAGAGGGTAGTGAGGTAGAGGGTAGTGTCAGTAGTGAGGTAGAGGGTAGTGACGATAGTGAGGGAGAGGGTAGTGAGGTAGAGGGTAGTGACAATAGTGAGGGAGAGGGTAGTGAGGTAGAGGGTAGTGACAATAGTGAGGTAGAGGGTAGTGACGGTAGTGAGGTAGAGGGTAGTGTCGGTAGTGAGGCAGAGGGTAGTGACGATAGTGGGGGAGAGGGTTGTGAGGTAGAAGGTAGTGACGATAGTGAGGGAGAAGGTAGTGAGGGAGAGGGTGGTGAGGTAGAGGGCAGTGACGCTTGTGAGGTAGATGGTAGTGAGGTAGAGGGTAGTGAGGTAGAGGGTAGTGTTGGTATTGAGGTAGAGGGTAGTGACGGTGGTGAGGTAGAGGGTAGTGACAGTAGTGAGGGAGAGGGTAGTGAGGTAGAGGCTAGTGTCGGTAGTGAGGTAGAGGGTAGTGACGATAGTGAGGGAGAGGGTAGTGAGGTAGAGGGTGGTGAGGTAGAGGGTAGTGTCGGTAGTGAGGTAGAGGCTAGTGACGGTAGTGAGGTAGAGGGTAGTGACAGTAGTAAGGTAGAGGGTAGTGACGGTAGTGAGGGAGAGGGTTGTGAGGTAGAGGGTGGTGAGGTAGAGGGTAGTGTCGGTAGTGAGGTAGAGGCTAGTGACGGTAGTGAGGTAGAGGGTAGTGACAGTAGTAAGGTAGAGGGTAGTGACGGTAGTGAGGGAGAGGGTTGTGAGGTAGAGGGTAGTGACGGTAGAGGGTAGTGAGTTAGAGGGTAGTGACTGTAGTGAGGGAGAGGGTAGTGATGGTAGTGAGGGAGAGGGTAGTGACAGTAGTGAGGTAGAGGGTAGTGACGGTCGTGAGGTAGAGGGTAGTGACGATAGTGAGGGAGAGGGTAGTGACGGTAGTGAGGGAGAGGGTAGTGAGGGAGAGGGTAGTGTCGGTAGTGAGGGAGAGGGTAGTGACAGTAGTGAGGTAGAGGGTAGTGACGGTCGTGAGGTAGAGGGTAGTGACGATAGTGAGGGAGAGGGTAGTGACGGTAGTGAGGGAGAGGGTAGTGAGGGAGAGGGTAGTGACGGTAATGAGGGAGAGGGTAGTGACAGTAGTGAGGTAGAGGGTAGTGACGGTCGTGAGGTAGAGGGTAGTGACGATAGTGAGGGAGAGGGTAGTGACGGTAGTGAGGGAGAGGGTAGTGACGATAGTGAGGGAGAGGGTAGTGACGGTAGTGAGGGAGAGGGTAGTGACGGTAGTGAGGGAGAGGGTAGTGGGGGTAGTGAGGGAGAAGGTAGTGACGGTAGTGAGGGAGAGGGTAGTGACGGTAGTGAGGGAGAGGGTAGTGACGGTAGTGAGGGAGAGGGTAGTGAGGGAGAAGGTAGTGACGGTAGTGAGGGAGAGGGTAGTGAGGGAGAAGGTAGTGACGGTAGTGAGGGAGAGGGTAGTGACGGTAGTGAGGGAGAGGGTAGTGACGGTAGTGAGGGAGAGGGTAGTGACGGTAGTGAGGGAGAGGGTAGTGACGGTAGTGAGGGAGAGGGTAGTGACGGTAGTGAGGGAGAGGGTAGTGGGGGTAGTGAGAGAGAAGGTAGTGACGGTAGTGAGGGAGAGGGTAGTGGGGGTAGTGAGGGTAGGAGAAAATGTGATTCATACTTTTTTTAATCAATAACCGTCATCTACACAATCAAACATAACTGACCAATATCCCAAAGGAACCATATGATAGTTTAAAGACAAGGGTAGTGACTGTAGTGAGGGTAGTATGGGTAGTAGGGTGCGAGACGGTGACGAGGGAGAAGGTAGTGAGGGTAGTGGGGGAGAAGGTAGTGAGGGTAGTGAGGGAGAGGGTAGTGAGGGTAGAGATGGTAGCGAGGGAGAGGGTAGTGAGGGAGAAAGTAGTGAGGGAGAGGGTAGTGAAGGTAGTCAGGGAGAGCGTAGTGAGGGAGAAGGTAGTGAAGGTAGTGAGGGAAAGGGTAGAGAGGGTAGTAGGGTAATGAGGAAGAGTGTTGTGAGGGTAGTGAAGGAGTGGGTAGTAGGGGAAATGGTAGTGAGGGTAGCGATAGCGAAGGCAAAGCGCGGTGAGAAATGGTGGTTGTTAACTATCTGACAGGGTCGTCTCCCCAGCTACAGTCTCTCTACACACAGCGCTCCACGCCTAATGGGAAATTCACCCAGACCAGCCAATGGACTCGTTTAATATGTTACACTACTGGGAGGGAGAGAAACACGGACATGGATTTGTTAAGTGTGTTGCTACAGCAAAGAGAGAGAAAGAGAGTGTGTGAGAGAGAGTGTGTGTGTGTGTGTGTGTGTGTGTGTGAGAGAGAGACAGAGAGAGACAGAGAGAGAGTGTGTGAGAGAGAGAGAGAGAGAGAGAGAGGGTATATAAGGTGGACTCATTTGAATTTGTTGGAGGGTAGAGGAAGTGAGATTGAGAAGGAGAGGAATGGACTCATTGAGAAAGAGACATGGATATGGGTTTGTTGTATGTTATAGCATAAAGAGAGAGGGATAGAGAGAGAGGAGGAGAGGCATTAGGGCAGAGAGAAAGAGCGTAAATGGACTGTCTAACTAGATATGTTACAATATACAGATATACATGGGAAATGGGCTTGTTTAAATGCATGACATCAGAAAGAGAACAAGCAGAAATGTTTTTGCTTTGAATGTTTCAACGTCAGCCCAGAGACAGAGATAGAGATGTTCTTCGTGTTTCATGTAAGTTCGTCGTCCAGGTCTGTCTACGCCGTTTATTGTTTTTGTAATTATTCAAGTGTTCGTCGTGTTTTCTGTTTTGTTTATTAAAAAATCATGTCTTATCACAACGCTGCATTTTGGTCTAATCCTTGCTACTCCTCTTCGGATGAGGAGAAGGAGGAAGCCCGTTACAGAACCACCCACCAAACCCGGATCAAGCAGCGGGACCACGAACAGTGGTCCACAAAAAAAGGATTGCAGGATTTCTGGAGTTGGGAGGAAATCATAGAGAAAAAAGGACCCTGGGCTAAGGTGGGAGTGAATTGCCGCTTTGAGGAGGAGAAGGAGGCAGCCACAGCCCAAAACCGCAGATATGAAGGTACGCGGCTAGCAAGGAAGCCCGAGAAGAAACACCAAAAATTTCTTGGGGGGGGGGGGGGGGGGCTAAGAGGTACTGGGTCAAGGGCAGGTAGGAGACCTGCGCCCACTTCTCAGGCTAACCGTGGAGAGCGGGAGTACGGGCAGACACCGTGTTACGCAGTAGAGCGCACGGTGTCTCCTGTACGTGTTCATAGCCCGGTGCGGGTTATTCCACCTCCCCGCACTGGTGGGGCTAGATTGAGTATTGAGCCGGATGTCATGAAGCCGGCCCTACATATCTGGCCACCAGTACGTCTCCTCGGGCCGGCTTACATGGCACCAGCCTTACGCATGGTGTCCCCGGTTCGCCTACATAGCCCGGTGCGGGTTATTCCACCTCCCCGCACTGGTCGGGCAACGGGGAGCATTCAACCAGGTAAGGTTGGGCAGGCTCAATGCTCAAGGGAGCCAGTACGCCTGCACGGTCCGGTATTTCCGGCGCCACCTCCCCGCCAAAGCCCAGTACCACCAGTGCCTACTCCACGCACCAGGCTTCCAGTGCGCTTCCAGAGCCCTGTTCCTCCTCCACGCACTCTCCCTATGGTGTGTGTCTCCAGCCCAGTGCCTCCAGTTCCGGCACCACGCACTAAGCCACCTGTGCGTCTCCAGAGCCCTGTACGCACTGTTCCTTCTTCCCGCACTCGCCCTGAGGTGCGTGCCCTTAGCCCGGTACCACCAGTGCTGGTACCACGCACCAGGCCTATAGTGCGCTTCGAGAGGTCAGTGTGCCCTGTCCCTGCTCCCCGCACTAGCCTGAAGGTGCGTGTCCTTAACCCGGTGCCTCCAGTTCCGGCACCACGCACCAGGCCTACAGTGCGCCTCATCCGGCCAGAGCCATCCGTCTCCCCAGCGCCATCTGAGCCATCCGTCTCCCCAGCGCCATCTGAGCCATCCGTCTCCCCTGCGCCATCTGAGCTATCCGTCTCCCCAGCGCCATCTGAGCCATCCGTCTCCCCAGTGCCATCTGAGCCATCCGTCTGCCCAGTGCCGTCTGAGCCATCCGTCTGTCCCGAGCCATTAGAGCCGCCCGTCTGTCCCGAGCCGTCAGAGCCGTTAGTCAGTCAGGAGCCGCTAGAGCCATTTGTCAGTCAGGATCTGCCAGAGCCGCCAACCAGACAGGATCTGCCAGAGCCGCCAACCAGACAGGATCTGCCAGAGCCGCCAACCAGACAGGATCTGCCAGAGCCGCCAACCAGACAGGATCTGCCAGAGCCGCCAACAGGACAGGATCTGCCAGAGCCGTCAGCGAGCCATGAGCGTCCAGAGCCGTCAGCGAGCCATGAGCGTCCAGAGCCGTCAGCGAGCCATGAGCGTCCAGAGCCGTCAGCGAGCCATGAGCGTCGAGAGCCGTCAGCTAGCCATGAGCGTCCAGAGCCGTCAGCTAGCCATGAGCGTCCAGAGCCGTCAGCCAGCCATGAGCGTCCAGAGCCGTCAGCCAGCCATGAGCGTCCAGAGCCGTCAGCCAGCCATGAGCGTCCAGAGCCGTCAGCCAGCCATGAGCGTCCAGAGCCGTCAGCTAGCCATGAGCGTCCAGAGCCGTCAGCTAGCCATGAGCGTCCAGAGCCGTCAGCCAGCCATGAGCGTCCAGAGCCGTCAGCCAGCCATGAGCGTCCAGAGCCGTCAGCTAGCCATGAGCGTCCAGAGCCGTCAGCCAGCCATGAGCGTCCAGAGCCGTCATCTAGCCATGAGCGTCCAGAGCCGTCAGCCAGCCATGAGCTGCCCCTCAGCCCAGAGCGGCCATTTATCCAGAATTGCCCCTTAGTCCAGAGCTGTCTCTCTGTCCGGAGCTGCCCTTCAGTCCGGAGTTGCCCCTCTATCCTGAGCTACCTCTCTATCCTGACCTACCTCTCTGTCCTGAGCTATATCTCTGTCCTGAGCTACCTTATCCCGGTGCTGCCCCTTGTCCCGGTGCTGCCCCTTATATTAAGGTTACCATTTAAATTAAGTGGGTGTAAAATGAGGGTGGTCATTCTAGGGGGGAGACGTAAGCTGGGATTGACTATGGTGGGGTGGGGACCTCGCCCAGAGCCTTAGCCACCACCGTGGTCAGACGCCCACCCAGACCCTCCCCTAGACTTTTGGTGGTGCGGGTTATGTCACGTTCCTGACCGGTTTTCTGTTATTTTGTATGTGTTTGACGGTCAGGGCGTGAGTTTGGGTGGGTAGTCTATGTTATGTGTTTTTATGTTGGTTAAAGGGTGACCTGATATGGCTCTCAATTAGAGGCAGGTGGTTTTCATTTCCTCTGATTGAGAGCCATATTAAGGTAGGTGTTTTCACTTTGATTGTTGTGGGTGGTTGTCTCCTGTGTCAGTGTCTGTGTATGTTACGCCACACGGGACTGTTTCGGTTTCGGTTTTGTTTGTTTGTTCGTTTTATGTAGTCAGTTTTCCTGTTCATGCGTTCTTCGTGTTTCATGTAAGTTCGTCGTCCAGGTCTGTCTACGCCGTTTATTGTTTTTGTAATTATTCAAGTGTTCGTCGTGTTTTCTGTTTTGTTTATTAAAAAATCATGTCTTATCACAACGCTACATTTTGGTCTAATCCTTGCTACTCCTCTTCGGATGAGGAGAAGGAGGAAGCCCGTTACAATAGGGGTTGAGTGTAAAACAGAGATGAGAGCTTGAAGGAACACAGCAGTATGAACTGCTAGACTAAAGCAAACAGAGAGACGTACAGCCAGACATACATACAGACACCAGATAGACTGGTGTGCTAAAGAGGTGTGATAGTAATAGTAGGAGCAACAGAACAGACTGGGTTTACCTACCTGCATTCCTGCCTACCTGCCTGCCTGCATTCCTGCCTGTCTGCATTCCTGCCTACCTGCCTGCCTGCCTACCTGCCTGCATTCCTGCCTGCCTGCCTGCATTCCTGCCTGTCTGCATTCCTGCCTGCCTGCATTCCTGCGTGTCTGCATTCCTGCCTGCCTGCCTGCCTGCATTCCTGCCTGCCTGCCTGCCTGCATTCCTGCCTGTCTGCCTGCATTCCTGCCTGCCTACCTGTATTCCTGCCTGCTGTATTCCTGCCTGTCTGCGTTCCTGCCTGCCTGCCTGCATTCCTGCCTGCATTCCTGCCTGCCTGGACTTGCAAAGGGAATAATTAGCAGCTAGATATGACAGTTTAGAGAATAGCTCCAGTGTCGTGTTCAGAGACAGTTTAGAGAATAGCTCCAGTGTCGTGTTCAGAGACAGTTTAGAGAATAGCTCCAGTGTCGTGTTCAGAGACAGTTTAGAGAATAGCTCCAGTGTCGTGTTCAGAGACAGTTTAGAGAATAGCTCCAGTGTCGTGTTCAGAGACAGTTTAGAGAATAGCTCCAGTGTCGTGTTCAGAGACAGTTTAGAGAAAAGCTCCAGTGTCGTGTTCAGAGACAGTTTAGAGAATAGCTCCAGTGTCGTGTTCAGAGACAGTTTAGAGAATAGCTCCAGTGTTGTGTTCAGAGACAGTTTAGAGAATAGCTCCAGTGTCGTGTTCAGAGACAGTTTAGAGAATAGCTCCAGTGTCGTGTTCAGAGACAGTTTAGAGAATAGCTCCAGTGTCGTGTTCAGAGACAGTTTAGAGAATTGCTCCAGTGTCGTGTTCAGAGACAGTTTAGAGAATAGCTCCAGTGTCGTGTTCAGAGACAGTTTAGAGAATAGCTCCAGTGTCGTTATCAGATACAGTTTAGAGAATAGCTCCAGTGTCGTGTTCAGAGACAGTTTAGAGAATAGCTCCAGTGTCGTGTTCAGAGACAGTTTAGAGAATAGCTCCAGTGTCGTTATCAGATACAGTTTAGAGAATAGCTCCAGTGTCGTGTTCAGAGACAGTTTAGAGAATAGCTCCAGTGTCGTGTTCAGAGACAGTTTAGAGAATAGCTCCAGTGTCGTGTTCAGAGACAGTTTAGAGAATAGCTCCAGTGTCGTGTTCAGAGACAGTTTAGAGAATAGCTCCAGTGTCGTTATCAGATACAGTTTAGAGAATAGCTCCAGTGTCGTGTTCAGAGACAGTTTAGAGAATAGCTCCAGTGTCGTGTTCAGAGACAGTTTAGAGAATAGCTCCAGTGTCGTGTTCAGAGACAGTTTAGAGAATAGCTCCAGTGTCGTGTTCAGAGACAGTTTAGAGAATAGCTCCAGTGTTGTGTTCAGAGACAGTTTAGAAAATAGCTCCAGTGTCGTGTTCAGAGACAGTTTAGAGAATAGCTCCAGTGTCGTGTTCAGAGACAGTTTAGAGAATAGCTCCAGTGTCGTGTTCAGAGACAGTTTAGAGAATAGCTCCAGTGTCGTGTTCAGAGACAGTTTAGAGAATAGCTCCAGTGTCGTGTTCAGAGACAGTTTAGAGAATAGCTCCAGTGTCGTGTTCAGAGACAGTTTAGAGAATAGCTCCAGTGTCGTGTTCAGAGACAGTTTAGAGAATAACTCCAGTGTCGTGTTCAGAGACAGTTTAGAGAATAGCTCCAGTGTCGTGTTCAGAGACAGTTTAGAGAATAGCTCCAGTGTCGTTATCAGATACAGTTTAGAGAATAGCTCCAGTGTCGTGTTCAGAGACAGTTTAGAGAATAGCTCCAGTGTCGTGTTCAGAGACAGTTTAGAGAATAGCTCCAGTGTCGTGTTCAGAGACAGTTTAGAGAATAGCTCCAGTGTCGTGTTCAGAGACAGTTTAGAGAATAGCTCCAGTGTCGTGTTCAGAGACAGTTTAGAGAATAGCTCCAGTGTCGTGTTCAGAGACAGTTTAGAGAATAGCTCCAGTGTCGTGTTCAGAGCCAGTTTAGAGAATAGCTCCAGTGTTGTGTTCAGAGACAGTTTAGAGAATAGCTCCAGTGTTGTGTTCAGAGACAGTTTAGAGAATAGCTCCAGTGTCGTGTTCAGAGACAGTTTAGAGAATAGCTCCAGTGTTGTGTTCAGAGACAGTTTAGAGAATAGCTCCAGTGTCGTGTTCAGAGACAGTTTAGAGAATAGCTCCAGTGTTGTGTTCAGAGACAGTTTAGAGAATAGCTCCAGTGTCGTGTTCAGAGACAGTTTAGAGAATAGCTCCAGTGTCGTGTTCAGAGACAGTTTAGAGAATAGCTCCAGTGTCGTGTTCAGAGACAGTTTAGAGAATAGCTCCAGTGTCGTGTTCAGAGACAGTTTAGAGAATAGCTCCAGTGTCGTGTTCAGAGACAGTTTAGAAAATAGCTCCAGTGTCGTGTTCAGAGACAGTTTAGAGAATAGCTCCAGTGTCGCGTTCAGAGACAGTTTAGAGAATAGCTCCAGTGTCATGTTCATTTCCCTACACATTTCCCTACCCAAATACATCATAAATCATTCCAAAAGTCTTGTTACAGTGTTTGCATTCAAGGTAAGGTTTTGATATAAGGGTATTAGTGTACAGCATTAAATTCACTTAAAGTTCCATCCAAAGTGTGAATCATACCGTGATCTTCTGTTGTCTCAACAAGTTTTATGTGCTTTATAGTAAAGACCTGGAATTTAACTGTACAAATGTATGACCTTTTAATGTGTCATGAACACAACCAGTCATGATGTTTTCCTCTGATTGTCAAACAAATCCCTTCAGAAAGTAGGTTAAGTAGTTTACCTGCGCACGTTCGTCTACTCCAAAATAAATCCAGCATGCAAACATTGCACTGTGCATCCGCCATTCCAATGGAAAGGGACATCTATTACAAACACCATACGTGTACACAGTAGGGTCTATTCATGGGTACCAAGGGAAGCCAAAATTGCAACAATTAAAAAAAGAAACAAAAGTAAACAATTACTTCTCATTCATGTTTATCCGTGTTTCGTGATTTTCCTTAAATTCACCAGAGAAAGCATCCGAGCAAAGCAGACACCCCTCTGTCTTCGCATCTGTAGCCCATGTCTGAGATGCTGTTTGGCCAAAAATAATAGTGTCTCCGGTGAGTGATAAGTCTTGCTGTCGGCGCATCTTGGTAAAAAATATCAATATATTCAGAGACGACCTATCAGATCTCAGAATTCCAAGGGGGGCCACTTGGGTGGCCAATAAGATTTCAGGGGTGCCGTGGGTCACGCCACTGAGTAGCTCATCAAAGGCTTGGTGCTTAAGTATTACATCATAGTATGGTCTACTACAGTATCCAATGGAATCTGGTGATGTTGCTGTGTGATGTATCTTTAAATCAGTCCAGTTGAACTGTGTACTGTGTTAGTATAGATAGTATAGTCTACAGGATTCATATTTAATATGGACCACAATTCCATAGTTACAATGTATTCATCCTAATCGTATCAGAGTGACTATGATCACATATTAGGTCATATGGTTACTACATTAGAAGTGAGGGGAGTAAAACCACCACGTGTCTCACTTGATTTCACTCTCTTCGACTCTCTCCTCATCCAGGTCCTCGATGAACTTCTCTCCCTTCATCCAGTAGACGAGAGGACTGACCGCTGACCCGCTGTAGCCGAAGAACGCTCTGCACGTCAGGTTCAGGGCACTTCCTGTGGAGACAGGAAATAGCACACTGTTATTCTTCTCAATCCTTCAACACAGACATTAGTAGTCTGCTGTACGTAGAGAAATAGGAGATCTGGAATAGTTTTCTACACTGGTTAGCAGTAGAGAGAGCTAACTGGCAGTAGAGAGAGCTAACCGGCAGTAGAGAGAGCTAACCGGCAGTAGAGAGAGCTAACCGGCAGTAGAGAGAGCTAACCGGCAGTAGAGAGAGCTAACCGGCACCTTCGGTTGCCCCGGGGTCGTATTGGGAATGGGATGAAGACATCAACACTTCAAGTCATATCTATGGCTATATAGGTATGTAACAGCTAAACCTAGACACCCAAGACCTTATCTAGACGTTTCACTGTGTACAAATAGTACAAAGTCCCCGAACAAACACTCACTAACTCACTGTCATACTGGTACAGTCCCCCTTGGCGCGTCGGAACAAAGAGATCACATTCTGATGAAATCTTGAGCATGTTGTTCATCACGTCTCTGTATTCTAAATCTTTACATGAATAGGAGACACAATGGTGGTCAAATAAATACCAGTCCCACACACCACAAGGGGGCGCTGAAGAGCTTCCAAACGCTCAACGCCACCATCTGGGTTGGGCGAACGGAGAGTGTTGGTATGGGGTTTGACATAACTGTTATTTCCGTAAACAGCACATGAGATAGAAAGCCTCAGTTCACTATTCTTCTATTGTTGGTTCTAGTTCAGGTCCTGTGTGTTTGAACACATTCTCATCCACTGTGCTTACTGCTCCAGACAACAGGGAGAAACCACACTGCAAAGAGAAAAACAAACGTCTACAAACACATTCTATCATTGTCTCCAAACAATGAAACAGTCACCACTGTCTGTGATGCTGTAGAACCCTCAAACTCATCTCTGGACCTCGAAGCCAGTTCCACTGTGTTTTCCATCTTTCCACTCTAATCCTTTTCCATTTTTGTCATTAAGCAGACACTTACCCAGAGTGACTTAGAGTAGTGGATGAATACATCTTCTTACTGTTTTGTACTGGTCCCCCGTGGGAATCAACGCACAACCCTGGTGTTGCACGCGTCATGCTCTACCAACTGAGCCACATGGGACCTAATCAGGGACTTGTTTAGACCTGGGACACCAGGTGGGTGCAATTAAGGATCAGGTAGAACAGAAAACCAGCAGGTTCCAGCAGGGTAAGAGTTGAATACCCCTGGTGTAGAATGTCTGTATATACTGCAGACACAGAGAAATTCCAAATGAACAACTGCTTCCTAAATAGTAAAAACCACCAGGAGAAACCCCATACCTATCATGTGTGCACCACTGACTACACACTGCACAGTGCATACTTCATTCATACTGCAGGGCTGAGAGCTCAGAGAAGCTTTTTTAATTAAATGCATGAATCTCTCCACTCTCCACTCTCCACTCTCCACTCTCCACTCTCCACTCTCCACTCTCCACTCTCCACTCTCCACTCTCCACTCTCCACTCTCCACTCTCTACTCTCTACTCTCTACTCTCTACTCTCTACTCTCTACTCTCCACTCTCCACTCTCCACTCTCTACTCTCTACTCTCTACTCTCTACTCTCTACTCTCTACTCTCCACTCTCCACTCTCCACTCTCTACTCTCCACTCTCTACTCTCCACTCTCTACTCTCCACTCTCTACTCTCCACTCTCTACTCTCTACTCTCCACTCTCCACTCTCCACTCTCCACTCTCCACTCTCCACTCTCCACTCTCCACTCTCCACTCTCCACTCTCCACTCTCCACTCTCCTCTCTCTCTCTCTCTCTCCACTCTGTATCCCTGTGTATTTGTGTCTCTCTGTGGGACTACTGCAGTAGCAGAGGGTTAGGCTACTGACTGAGAAACCGCATGCCTCCATGTTAACAACA
The DNA here is from genome assembly GCF_029448725.1 of Salvelinus fontinalis. Lineage (NCBI taxonomy): Eukaryota > Metazoa > Chordata > Actinopteri > Salmoniformes > Salmonidae > Salvelinus > Salvelinus fontinalis. The sequence goes on from NC_074687.1 coordinate 4,849,479, forward strand.
CATGTACTGTATGTATAGATAGATGTACGGGAGCTGCTCATCACAGTGTCTCTGGAGATAAACTGTTGTGTCTGGCTCGGGGCAAACTGCTGTGTGTTTGGTGAGAGAGAGAGAGATTAAGAGAGACGGGGGGTGAGAGAAGAGGGAATGAGATGGAAGGGTAAAGGGAGGGCAGATAGAGAGAAAGAGAGAGGTAAAGAGAGAGGAGTAGAGAAGAGGGGAGAGAGAGAGACTAATGCAGTATTATAAAAAGGTTACATGTGTTACTGGGAACCTGAATGCAATGCTAATTCTGCTTTTGTGTGTTGACTGTTTTCTTTGACTCTAGTGAGGCCTTGTTGCTTTGCACAGTGGGTCCTGTGCGTGGTGTTGCTCTTAGTATATTGTTCATAACATACCGCCCACAGTAACTTCATACACATTCATTCCTTTTGGGTCCTGCCTAGAAAAAGCAGTTTAAAGTGGAAAGTTTGGGCCCACAACAATGAAATGCTAGCCTTTCCTGTGAGGAGCAGTGTCTGACATTTCCAAAGTTCAACAGCCATTCAGTGGATGGTATTTGTTCTGAGTATAGGACACTGGGCACACGGCAAACACTGTACCTATACAAACACACAGCAGCATTTAGAACACTGGCAGGAAGCCTTCTAGAATGTTAAAACATAAATATAGAACACTGCTACTATTACTAATACTGTTGTCTATGGTTACAGCAAGCAGCATGGCCATCCTACTGCATTATCTGATGGCAGTGGCAATGTCCAGAGACTAACACAAGAGAATGCTAACAGGGCTATACACAAACTTCATCACCTTCAAAACCCCACACATTGTTGGTCAAGGTCATCGCTGAAGTTGTGGAACCGATCTGTGTCTGTGTCTGTGTCTGTGTGTGTGTGTGTGTGTGTGTGTGTGTGTGTGTGTGTGTGTGTGTGTCTGTGTGTGTGCTCCATGCCGGTGTTTTAAACCAGAGATCAGTTTCAATCTGGTCATTTCATGCCTCCGTCCATCCTGTGCTCCTGTAGGAAGTCTCCGCTGAGCTCTGGTGGAATCGCAGGAAATTGTCAGCAGCACCCCGTTGTGTCCTCCCTAATCCAGCCGTCACACCCCCTGGTTCCCACCCAGACCTCCATGCACGTGTGTGTGTAAGGTGGACACACAGAGAGAAGCAGCCTGATAGTAGTCCCCAGAAACAGTGAGCCTCTCTCTCCTCAGCTCTTTCTTTTATCACTGCACAACACAAAAGAAGAAAACAGCACACGAACACTTTGCTATGACACTATGGGAAAAGTACATGTACCCAAAGCTGTCTGTAGGACTCATCATGAGGGGACGCAGTTGCTCGTGGGTCTGCGGACCCACATCCAAACCCCCTCTTGACAGTGGAGATAAAATAAAATACGTTTTAGATTTCGATTTAATGCAATTCTACACATTTTGCCATGGGACAGAGAGAAGATTTAGTAATTTTCTAACTCATTTAATGCAATTCTACACATTTCGCGATAGGGTGTAGAGAAATGTTTGCAGTTTTTAATATGATATCTGAGATAGACTGACTAACAAAATCACTGGCAGGTTATTCGACCATAATAACAAGTTTAGATAGTTGGCCACTAAATTAATTTAACAATCAAAAAAAATGTTAGCTGACCTGTCAGTTTTGTTTTTAGATAGCTAAATTGACTGACATAACAAGTGACTGACATAACAAGTGACTGACATAACAAGTGACTGACATAACAAGTGACTGACATAACAAGTGACTGACATAACAAGTGACTGACATAACAAGTGACTGACATAACAAGTGACTGACATAACAAGTGACTGACATAACAAGTGACTGACATAACAATTGACTGACATAACAATTGACTGACATAACAAGTGACTGACATAACAAGTGACTGACATAACAAGTGACTGACATAACAAGTGACTGACATAACAATTGACTGACATAACAATTGACTGACATAACAAGTGACTGACATAACAATTGACTGACATAACAAGTGACTGACATAACAATTGACTGACATAACAATTGACTGACATAACGAGTGACTGACATAACGAGTGACTGACATAACAATTGACTGACATAACGAGTGACTGACATAACGAGTGACTGACATAACGAGTGACTGACATAACAATTGACTGACATAACAATTGACTGACATAACAAGTGACTGACATAACAATTGACTGACATAACAAGTGACTGACATAACAAGTGACTGACATAACAAGTGACTGACATAACAAGTGACTGACATAACAAGTGACTGACATAACAATTGACTGACATAACAAGTGACTGACATAACAAGTGACTGACATAACAATTGACTGACATAACAAGTGACTGACATAACAATTGACTGACATAACAAGTGACTGACATAACAAGTGACTGACATAACAAGTGACTGACATAACAAGTGACTGACATAACAAGTGACTGACATAACAATTGACTGACATAACAAGTGACTGACATAACAAGTGACTGACATAACAAGTGACTGACATAACAAGTGACTGACATAACAAGTGACTGACATAACAAAAATATAAACGCAACATGCAAACATTTTGAAGATTTTACTGAGTTACAGTTCATATAGTTGGGGTGGCAGGTAGCCTAGTGGTTAGATGGTTGGGCCAGTAACCGAAAGGTTGCTGGATTGAATCCCTGAGCTGACATGGTAAAAATCTGTCGTTCTGCCCCTGAACAAGGCAGCTAACCCACTGTTCCCCGGTAGGCTGTCATCGTAAACTGACTTGCCTAGTTAAATAAAGGTAAAATAAGGAAGTCAGTCAATTGAAATAAATAAATCAGGCCCTAATCTATGGATTTTACATGACTGGGAACACAGATATGTATCTGTTGGTCACAGATATCTTAAAAACAAAAGGTAGGGTTATGGATCAGAAAACCAGACAGTATCTGGTGTGACCACCATTTGCCTGGTGTGACATCTCCTTCACATAGAGTTGATTGGGCTGCTGATTGTGGAATGTTGTTGGGGTTTTGGTGGAACTGGAACACACTGTCCTACATGTTGATCCAGAGCATCCCAAACATGCTCAATGGGTGACATGTCTGGTGAGTATACAAGCCATGGAAGAACTGGGACATTTTCAACTTCCAGGAATTGTGTACAGATCCTTGCGACATAGGGCCGTGCATTATCATGCTGAAACCTGAGGTGATGAAAGTGGATGAATGGCACGACAATGGTCCTCAGGATATCATCACAGTATCTCTGTGCATTCAAATTGCCATTGATAAAATGCAATTGTGTCGGATGTGGAGGTCCTGGGCTGATGTGGTTACATGTGTTCTGCGGTTGTGAGGCCGGTTGGACGTCATGCCAAATTCTCTAAAATAACATTGGAGGCGGCTTATGGTAGAGAAATGAACATGGAACTATCTGGCAACAGCTCTGTTGGGCATTCCTGCAGTCATCATGCCAATTGCACGCTCCCGCTGCATGACAAAACTGCACATTTTAGGGTGGCCTTTTATTGTCCCCAATACAATGTGCACCTGTGTAATGATCATGCTGTTTAATCAGCTTCTTGATAAGCCACACCTGTCAGGTGGATTATATTGGCAAAAGAGAAATTTGTTGTGTCTTTGACTATGCCAGATTAATTGCTATGACATGCTATTCTATAAAATAATTTCTCTGTAATTAATATTACCTGATTGAACTAATCATTTAAATATTAATTAACTAGAGAGGGACACCACAAAATAATATTTATAGAGCTGTTATATTCCGAATAAACTCTTAAAGATTTAGTAATATTTTACATCCATAGCAGTCACCTTAATCGTCAGTTTATTCAGTCTCATCTGAAAGTTGTAAATCCTTGATTATCTGCAAGAATCCTGGCTAACAAGTTGAATCAGCAATACAAAATTGGGTTTAATTATTTATTTACTAAATACCTAACTAATCACACAGAATCACACATATACAATTAAATCATAACTTGATTACAAAGTGCCGTCATACAGAAAAACGTCCGTAGCGTGCGGAATAGATATGACAGCTTGTTACACAAAGAAAAGGGGAAGGTTGGTGAAAGGGCGGGAGACTGGGACAGGGCCAAAGCTGTGCTATCGTAAATACAGTATCTTATGCATTCTAAATTACCGCCCATTTGAAAAGGAAAATGCAATAAATATTTACTCTGAGCTGCGCTCAGTAGGTTGGTGGTAGATGGAAGACCGTATCGCCAACCCGAGTCCTCTGTTCTTTGAAGAATGTCTCTGGTGATCACTGGATACGTTGGAGTAACGTCGTGTGTAGTAGACGGGATACTCTGACTGTCCTTCCTAACCTACGTTTGTAGCAGCTGTTGCTAACTCAACGGCTAGGAGGTATCCCTTCTGTAGTGAATACGAGTTCAAAGTTCATACCATTTGCAACGAAAGTCCATGCTGATGTTGGCTTAGTTCTGTAGTTATTATCTGAACCATTCTGACATCGGATCGTCATCCTAGTGTCCCGGAACAGGAAGTTATATTTTTGTTAATGGCTTTTATAGTGGAGGGAGAGGGGTGTGTCTGAAAAGTTTATAACCCATGTCTCTTCCCAGGGGCGGGCCCCTGGTTGAGCAGAAGGCAAGCTTATGAAAACCCAAATCTCTCATTTGGAAGCTAAAATTTAATTTCATCTCTTCACAAATAATTTCATATTCAAACATTTGAATTAAACAACAATTCCATGTGAATCAGATACCTCTGAGGTTTAGACTTTCCACAGTAGAGTTTATGTCATTCTATCATTGATGAGAATGTGTCAGAGGGCAACCGAACTGACATGATATACCTTAAGTACCACCGCATATGTTCAGTTGGTCGGATTACCAGAATATAGTTCATTCCCCCCCACCTTCTGATGTCCCCAGAATCTCTATGTTAACCAAGGGGTTTTCTTATGTCACATCAGTAGGGAAGAGAAAAAGGGGGAAAGAGGTATTTATGACTGTCATAAACCTACCCCCACTGCCAACGTCATGACACTCACTAACAGAGATGTAAACAAATTCGTGCACAACAATAGGCGTTTTGTGCGTATGGAAAGTTTCTTGGATCTTTTATTTCAGCTCATGAAACATGGGACCAACACTTTACATGTTGCGTTTATATTTCTGTTCAGTATATATATGGATATATATAACTAAGGTGAGTTTTCCTCTCTCTTTTTCTAGGCCCAACGGCTGTTTCCTTGTCTCTTCATGCCTCCGCCGTGTTGTTCTCAACACCAGTTTAAATCAATAAAGTTTTCTAGATATCTGCCATTTTTTCGGGTTCGGCCTCATTTAATTTCTGTGATGTCGGACCAGGCCTGGACTCGGGCTTCAGCTCACCGGGCTTGGGTCGGACTGGGATCAAATGTTCAGTTCTGATGAGAACCCTAAACTGCATTCAGGTCTCGTGTGCAGTCTGGCAGTGTCAATTATGTATATGCTACAGGCTAAATGCTTCCATGCGACAACCTGTTTGCATAATGGGCTATTTAATTTTTTGGCCAATTCACTACTGCACGTTGTGTATTTTGTGGAATTGTATTATTAGTATGACATTGGGGAACATGTTGTAATTTCTCAGGTCTTGTCATAGAATTTTTTCATGAAATGTGAAGCGTGACCCCAGGACAGTCCCAGGACAGCCGGCTAGTAACAATGACTAAGGTTCAGGGCACGGTACTGGGCAGAGGCCGGCTAGTGGTGACTATATAACAGTCTGATGGCCTGGAGATAGAAATCGTTTTTCAGTCTCTCGGTCACACCAACACAGATTTGGTGTGTGGCAAATATATTATCTTACATGATTGACAACCTCCCCCCAGGCTGGTAACTGGTCACGTAATGTGATGAAGGAGAGATTTCAGATCAATCCTATATTTTCTTTAAATTCTCTGAGTATCCGTCAGTATTTCCCACAGACTGCCAATGGCAGAGTTAGCAGCTAAAACACCACTACATGACTCTGATAAGTCCTCAACAGATGAAAGTAAGAAAGATAAACAATTTATGTGTGTGTGTGTGTGTGTGTGTGTGTGTGTGTGTGTGTGTGTGTGTGTGTGTGTGTGTGTGTGTGTGTGTGTGTGTGTGTGTGTGTGTGTGTGTGTGTTCAGCAGCTGAAGTTTTGTTAGATAATTAGGCTCTCAGAGGCTCTAGATAGATGGTACTCCAATTCTGAAAGAGATGAGGGAATTCTCCCAATCACAGTGCAGGGGTATCCAGCAGGTCGATCGCGAGCTACTGATGAGTTCCTCGCCAAACAATTATGAAAGTACATGCAATTTTCATGTGTTCCACTACAAACAGTCTTAAACAAATCTCACAAGCATCAGACACCGCAGACACCTCAGCCATGTCTAATCATCGCAACATTGACATTATCCCACCCTGGGTTAGCCACTATTGGCTTCAAAAGCCAAACCTAACACAATATCTGACAAATAATTTCCAGAAATATTGCCCCTATCTGTCTGTGTAGTGCACGCGTTTGCCTATCACTCTGTGTGTAGCCAGTTGATGAGGTAACCTTATTGTGGGTTGACAGAAACAATTCCCCAAAACCCTCTCAATTAAATGTTAACTGCAATGTAGGCTTACCTGGCAGAAGTATATCATGAATGAATGTAGCTAGTATTTGTAGTTATTATGTAGCTATATACATATATATATATACATATGTAGCTATTATTTGCTATTTGCAAACTTTGCCATGAAATGAGCAGCAGCAGTACAGAATCATCACTAGACCAGCACATTAGACAGCACATTACATTCTAGCAGACCCGCAATTAAAGGGCCAGTTGCGCAATTAAAGGGGGATTACACAAAAAAATCTAAACGTATTTATTTTCTTCCAGGCCTAAAAAATTGTCTTCTGATGTGATTTAAGAATTGACTTGGACTCAGAACATCCAATGTCCTTGTTTCTCTCTGAACAGTTGCAATTTGGATAGTTAATAAAATAAAATAAAAAGGAGAAAAAAATCACAGATTCTATAGGGCCCCCCATTTACCAGCTATATTGACAGATAACATTGTGCACTACTTTCTCTTGTAGGATAGGATAGGATAAAGCAATCCTTCTGCCCCCCCCCCCCCCCCCTTAAAAGATTTAGATGCACTATTGTAAAGTGGCTGTTCCACTGGTGGTGATTGACTGAATGCACCAATTTGTAAGTCGCTCTGGATAAGAGCGTCTGCTAAATGACTTAAATGTAAATGTAAATGTAAATGTTGTACACTAATCTCCCGGGGAAGAGTTGAAGGGGAGAGGAGAAGAGAAGGATGCGCCTTTTTGAAAGCTAGAAAAAAATGACCTGGGACATGCTGAATATAAAAAGTAGCTCTCATGCTAGAAAAGGTTAGAGACCACTGCTCTAGTGTGTGTCAGTGAGGGATAGTGTGATGTGTGAAGTGAAATATGAGAAGGTGTACTGTATACTTGAGTGTATGTTTGTGTGTGTGTGTTTTTGTGCGCGCGTGTGTGTGTAGTACAAGTCCTGTGTCCTGTGGAGATCACTGTAGGAGGCTCAGATGGAAGACCTGTCAATGAAACAAGCTCCCCCAGGGAGGTGTGAAACTGTCAAACATTGTGTGTTTGTGTGTGTGTGTGTGTGTGTGTGTGTGTGTGTGTGTGTGTGTGTGTGTGTTTGTGTGTGTGTGTGTGTGTAAGTGAGAAAACCTTACAAAGCGAGAGCCTGATAGGCAGTGACAGGTTGATGGTGTGATGTGTGAGGGAACAGAATGTTATTTTACATGCTGAGTGTGTGTGCCTGTGTTTGTGTGTGTGTTTGTGTGTGTGTGTGTGTGTGTGTGTGTGTGTGTGTGTGTGTGTGTGTGTGTGTGTGTGTGTGTGTGTGTGTGTGTGTGTGTGTGTGTGTGTGTGTGTGTGTGTGTGTGTGTGTGTGTGTGTGTGTGTGTGTTTGGTGCCAGTGAGCGTTCCCAACACATATGTGTCTGTTCTCACTCTGATGGTTTACATGTAATGAACATACAGTCAGTGTGCTAGCAATATACATGCTCTATATTACAGATATACATGCTCTATATTACAGATATACATGCTCTATATTACAGATATACATGCTCTATATTACAGATATGCATGCTCTATATTACAGATATACATGCTCTATATTACTGATATACATGCTCTATTTTACAGATATACATGCTCTATTTTACAGATATACATGCGCTATATTACAGATATACATGCTCTATATTACAGATATACATGCTCTATATTACAGATATGCATGCTCTATATTACAGATATACATGCTCTATATTACAGATATACTGTACATGCTTTATATTACATATATGCATGCTCTATATTACATACAAGAGGTGTGGACTCGAGTCACATGACTTGAACTCGAGTCAGACTCGAGTCACAAATATGATGACTTGCAACTCAACTTTGACTTGAACACCAATGACTTGTGACTTGACTTGGAATTGAGCGTTATGACTCGACCTGACTTGATACCCTCCCCAAGCCTAAATATTTAAAATCATGCTATTAAAAAAAGTGTGCAGTGCATCAACTCTTCATTTAACGGATTACAGTTAGAATCGGACAGCAGCCAATCAAATTGTGCCAGCTGAGAAAAAGTTGTGCGTGGCAGTGCAGAGGAACGTCGGCGGGTGTATTCAGATGGAGCCCTTGGAAAGATGATGCCCAAAAGTATTATTTTCGGATATAAAGACGACGCTGTATCAACAAAAAATGGATTGCAACTTGCAAAACACGCGGGAAGAAAATGACAGACGGAGGCGCAACAATTTACAACTTTGTTCGACATTTGAAGCTGCACAAAGAACAGTAAGTCGTGGCTAATATAGCCGACAGCTATATATTTTATTACTGGTGTATCATGTAGGCTAACGTAACGATAAATGAGCCTCCAAACAGTCAGTCAGTGCGGGAACGTGATCATTGCATAATTTTGCCATCCTCATGATGCCATCTATGTTGTGAAGTGCACCAGCCCCTCCTGCAGTATAGCACCCCCACAACATGATGCTGCCACCCCCGTGCTTCAAGGTTGGTTCTTTGGCTTGCAAGCCTCCCCCTTTTTCCTCAAAACATTATGGCCAAACAGTTCTATTTTTGTTTCATCAGACCAGAGGATATTTCTCCAAAAAGTACGATCTTTGTCCCCATGTGCAGTTGCAAACCGTAGTAAGGCTTTTTATGGCAGTTTTGAAGCAGTTGCTTCTTCCTTGCTGAGCAGCCTTTCAGGTTATGTCAATATAGGACTTGTTTTACTGTAGAGATAGATACTTTTGTACCTGTTTCCTCCAGCATCTTCACAAGGTCCTTTGCTGTTGTTCTGGGATTGATTTGCACTTTTCGCACCAAAGTATGTTCATCTCTAGGAGACAGAACGCGTCTCCTTCCTAAGCGGTATTACGGCTGCATGGTCCCATGGGGTTCATACTTGCGTACTATTGTTTGTACAGATGAACGTGGTACCTTCAGGCATTTGAAAATTGCTCCCAAAGATTAACCAGACTTGTGGAGGTCTACATTTTTTTTTCTGAGGTCTTGGCTGATTTCTTTTGATTTCCGCATGATGTCAAGCAAAGAGGCACTGAGTTTGAAGGTAGGCCTTGAAATACATCCACAGGTACACCTCCAATTGACTGAAATTATGACAATTAGCCTATCAGAAGCTTCTAAAGACATGACATAATTTTCTAGAGTTTTCCAAGCTGTTTAAAGGCACAGTCAACTTAGTGTATGTCAACTTCTGACCCACTAGAATTGTGATACAGTGAATTATAAGTGAAATCATCTGTCTGTAAATAATTGTTGGAAAAATTACTTGTGTCTTGCACAAAGTAGATGTCCTAACCGACTTGCCAAAACTATAGTTTGTCAACAAGAAATTTGTGGAGTGGCTGAAAAACACATTTTAATTACTCCAAGCTAAGTGTATGTAAACTTCCGACTTCAACTGTATACAGCATATAGATATTTTTAATGGCATTCATGATTTGCGTAAATGTAATATACTTCCATTTCTCTCTTCTTAAAAATATGAAATGGTATTACATTTGGTGAAGTGCACATTATGACTTGTTCAGGACTCGAAGCTCAAAGTTTAGGACTTGAGACTTGACTTGATACTTGACTGTCTTGACTTGGGACTTAACTCGGACTTGAGTGCTAAGACTTGAAACTTACTTGTGACTTGTAAAACAATGACTTGGTCCCATCTCTGTTACATACAGTGCGTTCGGGAAAGTATTCAGACCCCTTGACTTTTACCACATTTTGCTACGTTACAGCCTTATTCTAAAATTGATAAAAAAAATAAAAGAGGACATGGAAATATCACATTTCTGTAAGTATTCAGACCCTTTTCTCAATAATTTGTTGAAGCACCTTTGGCAGCGACTACACCCTCGAGTCTTCTTGGGTATGACGCTACACACCTGTATTTGGGGAGCTTGTCACACCTGTATTTGGGGAGTTTCTCCTATTCTTCTCTGCAGATCCTCTCAAACTCTGTCAGATTGGATGGAGAGCGCCACTGCACAGCTATTTTCAGGTCTCTTCAGAGATGTTCGATCGTGTACAAGTCCAGGATCTGTCTGGGCCACTCAAGGACATTCAGAGACTTGTCCCCGAAGCCACTCCTGCGTTGTCTGGGCTGTGTGCTTAGGGTTGTTGCGCTGTTGGAAGGGGAACCTTCACCGCAGTCTGAGGTCCTGAGCGCTCTGGAGCAGTTTTTCATCAAGGATCTCTCTGTACTTTGCTACGTTCATCTTTTCCTCGATCCTGGCTAGTCTCAAAGTCCCTGCCGCTGAAAAGCATCCCCACAGCATGATGCTGCCACCACCATGCTTCAACGTAGGGATGGTGCCAGGTTTCCTCCAGATGTGACGCTTGGCAATCAGGCCAAAGAGTTCAATCTTGGTTTAATCAGACCAGAGAATCTTGTTTCTCATAGTCTGAGAGTTCTTTAGGTGCCTTTTGGCAAACTCCAAGTGGGCTGTCATGTTCCTTTTACTGAGGAGTGGCTTCCATCTGGCCACTCTACCATAAAGGCCTGATAGGTGGAGTGCTGCAGAGATGGCTGTCCTTCTGGAAGGTTCTCCCATCTCCACAGAGAAACTCTAGAGCTCTGTTAGAGTGACCATCAGGTTCTTGGTCACCTCCCTGACCAAAGCCCTTCTCCCCCAGATTGCTCAGTTTCACCGGGCGGACAGCTCTAGGAAGAGGTGAGAAGGGAGGCCACTGTGTCCTTGGGGACCTTCAATGCTGCATAAATGTTTTGGTACCCTTACCAAGATCTGTGCCCCGACACAATCTATGGACAATTCCTTCAACCTAATGGCTTCAGTTTTGCTCTGACATGCACTGTCAACTGTGGAACCTTATATAGACAGGTGTGTTCCATTCCAAATAATTTCCAATCAATTGCATTTACCACAGGTGGACTCCAACCAAGTTGTAGAAACAGCTCAAGGATGATCAATGGAAACAGGATGCACCTGAGCTCAATTTCGACTCTCATAGTAAGGGGTCTGAATACTTTCTGAATGCACTGTATATACATGCTCTATATTACATATATACAGATTCTATATTACACTCACCCCTTAGTCCCAGTTCTGTCCCATTCCTATACCCATTCCTGACCTCCAAGCCCATTCTCTGCTCCCAGCTCTTTTTGGAATATGCAAAATAAACTGAGTTTACAAAACATTAGGAACACTTTCCTAATATTGAGTGCATCCCCTTTTGCCCTCAGAACAGAGTCAATTAGTCGGGCATGGATTCTACAAGTGGTCGAAAGCATTCCACAAGGATGCTGGCCCATGTTGACTCCAATGCTTCTCACAGTTGTGTCAAATTGGCTGGATGTCCTTTGGGTGGTGGACCATTCTTAACACACACGGGAAACTGTTGAGTGTGAAAAACCCAGTAGCGTTGCAGTTCTTGACACACTCAAACCGGTGTGCCTGGCACCTACTACCATACCCTGTACAAAGGAACTTAAATATTTTGTCTTGCCCATTCACCCTCTGAATGGCACACATACACAATACATGTCCCAGTTGTCTCAAGGCTTAAAAATATATATTTTTGAACCTGTTTTCCTCTCCTTCATCTACACTGATTTAAGTGGATTTAACAAGGCATCATGGCTTTCACCCTGATTCACCTGGTCATTCTATGTCATGGAAAGAGCTAATATTTTGAGCTGATGAAGGCCTTGGTTTGTTACAGAGAAACAAGCTCTTCATACTCAACTGCCTTTTTCTTACAAGAATATGGCACTGCCACATTTCATCAATTTCTTTCATTGGTAAATGGCCTGAGTGACCTATCTTCATTCATCCACCATCTTTGACTGTACCTGTCGTGGTAGGGTTGCCCATGGAAACCACTGAGGGTTGCCGATCGAGGGAAGGGATTGGTTGACAGATGTCTAGAGTTTGTGTGCTGAGCTGAGCAGAAATGAGCTGAGCTGAGCTGATGAAGGCCTTGGTTTGTTACAGAGAAACAAGCTCTTCATACTCAACTGCCTTTTTCTTTCAAGAATATGGCAGTGCCATATTGGACAACCCTATCACAACAGGTACAGTCAAAGATGGTGGATGAATGAAGATAGGTCACTCAGGCCATTTACCAATGAAAGAAATTGATGAAATGTGGTTCACTCAGGCCATTTACCAATGAAATAAATGGTCAGTTCCGGGTGTATCTTCCATAGACACTGATAGCAACTGGGTCTGGTCTACTTAGATCATTGACTTTCATTGAACCAGAAAAAAACTGAAGAAAAAAACCAGTGTGTGGGGTTTCTCACTTCCTTTTCCGTTTCTGTACAGTATGCTCTAGGTGTAGTGGGTGTAACCCCATGGGTGGGAGGGCCAATCAAATGCCTCTTTAGTTGGTTTGGTCCAATGACTGCACAGTGAGAGCGATACAGAGGGGAACCAATCAGGTCCCAACACTGTGCTAATATTGACATGGTAGTCCTAGGAGATGCTCTTAACCACACAGACTTACTGTAAGTGTATCCAATACAGTAATGCACACATTTCATCAGTAAGGGGTCTCGGTACTGCTGTAAACCTATTGTTAGAGCAGGAAGGCTGCAAATGTAATGAACTGAACTGAGGTGATTCTCACTCTGCATTGCAGAGAAGGGAGAGAAGGGGAAGAAGGGGAAGAAGGGGGAGATGGGGAGGAGGTACAGTGTTGAGCACAGTAAGATTATGAATTGGGGAGGGATTATGGTTCTGCAGAGGAAGATGTGTGACAGTAATCGGGGAAGGGGGGGTTGATGGTTGAACTATGGATTAGGCCTCTCTCTCGCTGTCTCTCATTCTCTACCCCATCTTTCTCTCTACCTGTTCCCCTGCTCTCCCTCTCTCTGTCGCCCTGCACCCCTCTCTCTGTCTTTCAATTAAATTAAATTCAAGGGCTATATTGGCATGGGAAACATGTTAACATTGCAAAAGGAAGTGAAGTAGATAATAAACAAAAGTGAAGTAAACAATACAGTAAACATTAGACTCACAGTTCCAAAAGAATAAAGACATTTCATATGTCATTTTATGTCTATATACAGTGTTGTAACAATGTGCAAATAGTTAAAGTACAAAAGGGAAAATAAATAAACATAAATATGGGTTGTATTTACAATGGTGTTTGTTCTTCACTGGTTGCCCTTTTCTTGTGGCAAGAGGTCAAAAATCTTGCTGTTGTGATGTCACACTGTGGTATTTCACCCAGTACCACACAATACCTCCCTGTTTCCCTCACCCCCCCCCCCCTCCTTCTTTCTCTATAGGATATACTTCATTGCCCATTTACATGGAAATTAATTTTGTGATGCCAGCATACAAATACACAACACAATATATTCCATGCAGTACAGAAAACTGGAAAGTTATCACACAAGGCACACATTTACATTTTCACCCATTCAAAGCCTCTGCGGACTGTTGTCCAAACGTGTATTGGGCCTGCATCTGTCCTATGTCCCGCTGCTCAGCAGCCTGATGGCTGATGGAATAAAACTTGCCTCCCCCTTTCCCGAGACAAGTCCTAATTACCATTATAAGCCTGAGAGCTTTTTCACTGAGAAAGAATCCTGTACTTTTTTCTCTTTCCTCCGTCTGTCGCTCCCTTCTCTCCGTTTGTTCTGCTGCCCTGATGATCCGACGGGGAGAATGTAAGACTTTAATTACTGGTAAAAATTACAGTCTTTTGTGAACAGGTACTCTGTCGCCCTTCCTTTCATCCCCCCCCTCTGCTGCGTTAATCGTCCCCTTTTGATGACATAATATGGGCTTTGTCCACGCAGCAGCGGAGAGCGGGGACCATTATAGCACGAAACGTATTGTGGAGGATTAGGTAGATGATGTGATGAGCTGAACGGCTTTTCATTTTCTCCTGTAATAACACTACTGTGAACGCAGGGAGGGGCTAAAGCGAGAGGTTTAGCTAGCAACAAGTGGTGCCCACCTAACACAGACCTCCATCACACCCCGTCACACCCCCAACCACACCTACACCCCTGGTCCTATCCCACGACTAGGTGACACTACCTACAATAGGAACAGAAAGACCATTATGGGAAAAAAATGATAATTCTTTCAGTATCGTTCCATTGTTCTCGTTAACCACAAACTCCATTTTAACCCCACTCTCTTTTCATTTCTCCTCTTTCTCTCTTTGTTGGCCAAATCAAAAGGCACCATGTTTACGTGAAACATCCCACTTTGATATAAGACAAAAGCAAACTCCACTTCTCTACAAAAACACAGGTTATTGTATTCCCTCAACACACTGTGTGGATGTTTGTCCCTGAAGAAACCGCATCAGTCAACCTCTCCACCACCAAGAATGTTTTTCTGCCTCTCTATTGCTGCTCTCCAAATGAGTGTGTACTCAGGGTCAACTCTCTCTCTGCCTGTCTAAAAGTCTCAGGCCAAAGTCTTAATGCCTAGTCGAGGAGAGAAAACAACTCCAAATGACCATAAAGAGCAAATAAAGGGGGATAGAGAGTGATTGAGGGAGAGAGAAAGAGATCGAGAGGGAGAGAGACAAAGTGATGCAGAGTGACATAGAAGGAAAGAGAGAGAGCGGCTGTAATTGGCTCGTGTCCAGGGGGCTGGAGGCCAATTAAATAGTGTGATCTGAGAGGTTGAGGAGGAACGTCACTTTAACAACCCTGAATAGGCCTGGCTGCAGGCACTGACCCACTGACCACAACGTCAGCCCAGGATACAGTATACAAGACATACAGCTACAGTACAAATCTAATACTGTAGAACTGCTGCAACTGACCACTCAGTCAAACCAGGACATGGTATACAAGAGCTATAGCTACTGCATTATGGGTTCTGTAGTACATCATGCTACACACGCAATACTATCTTCTAGGCTTTCACTGACCACACAGTCAACTCAGGAGAGGCATAGGCCTATACCTCAAGACATCCCCACCATGTTCCAGTAAGGTTGCTGGATCGAATCCCCGAGCTAACAAGGTAAAAATCTGTCATTCTGCCCCTGAACAAGGCAGTTAACCCACTGTTCCCCAGTAGGCCGTCATTGTAAATAAGAATTTGTTCTTAATTGACTTGCCTAGTTAAATTTTTTTTTTTTTTTAAATACAATGTTGAAAAGGACGAATGTCTCTCCTCAGCCACTTCCACCTCCCACAAGTCATTCTCATCTTCTCTCTTTTCCTCCCTCCATCTCATCTTCAACCTCATATCTCACTCTTCACCTGCAGATGAGAAACTCTTAAATCCCCTCTTCATCCCCTCTATGATCTTCCAGACATCTCTGTCCCCCTTCTTCCTCTTTCAATCTCTTCCTCTGAACACCACCTCCATCAAAACCCTTGTTTTATCTACTTAATTATGAGCCAGGGGGGCAGTACAAAAACCCAGTATCTTTAAGAAATTGGAGGCACTTCACCCTTCAATGTTGCAATGCAAAAATACTGGCAAAATGTATTGCTATATTGCTATGTATTGCTGTATTGCAATATTCATCATGTTCAGATGCAATTCTTAAAAGGAAGATATATTGGAGACCACATTAGACAACTTTTAAGGAATAATTCAAAATGAATTAGAATCCAGGGAAACCAGGTATAATCTTTATAGTAGATTTTGAGAAAGCCTTCGATACAGTACATCTATAATCTGTTTAAGTTCCTGGTGTTTTTCTACTTTGGAGAATCTCTCATAAAATGGGTAAAAGTCATGTACAACAGTTCTTTATGTAAAATCATAAATAACGGTTACTTCTCTGAGAACTTTGAATCGTCAACAGGAATAAAACCAGATTGCCCTCTGTCACCATACTTATTTATTATGGCCATTAAACTGTCACCTATAAAATAATAACATTAAGGGGCTAAACATGTATGGTATAGAGACAAAAGCATCAATGTATGTTGATGATTAAACCTTGAAGGACCTTATTGAGGACCTGGAAAATGTGTCCAGTTTCTCTGGACTAAAACCCAACTATGATAAGTGTATGATATTACGGATTGGGTTTCAAAAAGATACAAACTTTAAATTGCCATGTGGTTTCCCGAATAAATGGGAGGATGGTGAAGTTGATGTGCTTGGTGTACATATTCCGGAAAAGTTTAGCAATCTTGTAACTATTAACTATGAAATCTTTGCAAAATAGATAGGATCTTGAGAGGGAAATACCAGTGCATCTACAGGAAAGTTACTCTGATGAATTATCTTGTGATTTCTCAGTTTACATATTTATTCATTTCATTTCAAGTCATGCGAAAAAACAATATTACATTTTATTTGAAATGGCTAACCAGATAAAGTTAAATATTGATATTTATAGAACGAGCATGAGTTTGGAAGGTTAAAAGTATGAAATATTAAGGCATTAAACCTTTCTCTTAAAGTCTCCATTATACTCTAATAATATCTCAATCCAAACTGTTGTTGAGCAGGTAGGAAGGCACATTCAATGTGCAGTCTTTTTGCCGTTATACAGATTAAAACCAACCATTTTCGGAGGATTGACAATGTTTAAAGTTTTCTCCTTTTTAAATGAAACCATACAAAGTTGGTTACAATTCCAATTTCATCTTCCAGAAAAGGCAGCACTAGGATTGGTCAAGCGCTAGCCTAGCACAGTTAGCCCACTTAGCACAACACAGCTCAACAGATATATGAAAAAGCATCCCAAATTGGGTCTTATCTTTCTTGATATTCCATCAGAATGTTGTAACGGGGTCCAATGTCCAGTAGAGTCTTTAGTTGGGTTCCAGAACGAATTATTTCCCTCTTTGGTTAGCTAGCACAATAGCATTGCGGCGCTACACAGCGTTTCTTCAAAAAATTCTTCCGTCGTATCACATCTAAAGTCCAGAATAAATTGCAATAATATAATTAAAGTATATTGAAAAAACATACTTTAGGATGATTTTGTGACATGTATCAAATAATATCGTAGTCAGACATCATATTCAACGTTATCTACCTTGTTCCAGAAGCCGAGACCAAATTATCCTTCGCGCCCGGAATTTTTTTTTAACTGCGCAGGTCTCACAAGAAGGTGTGTTATTCAGTCCATGGACGAGATATTCGACTCCTTTCAATTCTCACTTCCGCATTACAGCCTGAGGAAGGCGTGTGAAGTGTCCCTATGGTCCTAAGTCAAAGGGCCTTTTATAGAGAAGGTCTTAAAGAGACACATCGCATTTTGAAAATCTCAATTCGGCTGGGAAAATGGCTGTAAAAATATTTCTGTTCGACTTAGAGAAACAATTCAAACCTTTTTAGAAACTATAGACTGTTATCTATCCAACAGTAGTAAATATATGCATATTGGAAAATAAAAAGTTTCTTAGGAGGCCGTTTGAAAATGTGCACACATTTTCCAGTTTTTTCAATATTCAGCTTGCAGCCCAAACAGGTTTTAAAGGAAAACCACTCAAAAACTTATGGTATTTGTTTCATTAGTCCATTCTTGATATAGTCCCAACATGTTTTGCATGTCAGCAAACAAGTTTTCAAGATATCACTTTCAAAAGACAGAAATGTTGCGTTTTGCATCATTGATACAAAATGCATTTAAAAAAGCTGAATGATGAGGCTGGAGAAATGTAACCACTCTCAAATGTATAGACAGCAACATGGACGCAAGGACAGACCATCAATGATATAAAACAAGAAACACTAATAGCACACAGACGTGAAACAATGACTCCTGGGGAAGGAACCAATGGGAGTGACATATATAGGGCAGGTAATCAAGGAGCTGATGGAGTCCAGGTGAGTGTCATATTGCGCTAATGCACGTAACGATGGTGACAGGTGTGCGCCTTAACGAGCAGCCTGGTGACCTAGAGGCCGGAGAGGGAGCACACATGACATAAATAAATACAGTGCATTCGTAAAGTATTGAGATCCCTTGATTTTCTCAAAATGTTGTTACGTTACAGCCTAGTTCTAAAATGTATTAAATCGTTTTTTACCCCCTCATCAATCTACACACAATACCCCATAATGACAAAGCAAAGAGTTTTTATACATTTTTGCAAATGTACTTCCGCTGGCCTTTTGGCAGAGAAGCAGGTATAGTTCTGAGTACCGTCTCAAAAGTCCAAAATCCATAATAAATTCCTGACAACTTGCCTCTGAACCTTCAAAATGCTTAATAACATGGACCTACGCGACCAAGTACCCTCAACTAAGGCACAGGGAAGCCTAAAAGCACCCCAAACAAAGCAAGACAGTGAGCCAACAAAGACCAACGAGGATACATCCAACTGCTCCGTATTGAAGACCCTGAATCAACAACAAACGTCCATGCAGGCAATGGTCAAACAAGCAGGTAAGGAATCCCTGCAGGAACTTGTTTCGGGATAAATGTAACTCCTTAAGGATATGGTGGAAGCCTCCAACACATCTATCTTAAAACTCTCAAATGACATCGCCAGCCAATCTGTCACATGCAAGTCTCAGGATGTAGGTTAGCCCCAGACGATATAGCCACCTGCCGAGATGCAGTGAAGCAACTGCGGGAGAAAATGACTTCTTTACTAGTAAGATGGACACAACTAATACTAAGCTAAGGTCACCCATGTTTATTTACTTTCAGCGACAGAACTTTATGAATTTGGTATGAGGGGCCTGGTGGATTTGTTAACTTGCCTGTTGGCACTTAACCAACGTTTAAGAAATAGAGCTAAGAAAATATTTACTAAATAAGCTAAAGTAAAAAAAATTATAAAAAAGTAACACAAGAAAATTACATAACAATAACGTGGCTATATACAGCGGGTACCGTAACAGAATCAATGTGCAGGTTAGTTGAGGTAATTTGCACATGTAGGTAGGAGTAAAGTGACTATGCATAGATAATAATCAGCAAGTAGCAGCAGTGTAAAAACAAAGGGGCAATGTAAATAGTCCAGGTGGCCATTTGATTATTTGTTCAGCAGTTTTATGGCTTGGGGGTAGAAGCTGTTAACTTCTTTGGGGTAGGGGGCAGTATTTTCACGTCCGGATGAAATACATGCCCAGAGTAAATGGCCTGCTACAAAGCCATAAAATCTAGAATATGCATATTATTAGTAGATTTGGATAGAAAACAGAGGTCTGCCAGAAGTCTGCCAGCAGCCACGAGCTGACCATGCGCGTTCACATGAGAGTTTGATCCCGTTCTATTTGCTTTTCTGAAGACAAAGGAATTCTCCGGTTGGAACATTATTGAAGAATTATGTTAAACACATCCTAAATATTGATTCAATACATCGTTTGACATGTTTCTACTGACTGTTACGGAACTTTTTGACATTTCGTCTGCTTTTAGTGAACGCGCTTCGTAACTTTGGATTTGTTTACCAAACGCGCTAAGAAAAGTAACCATTTGGACATAAATGATGGACATTACCGAACAAAACAAACATTTGTGGAAGTGGGAGTCCTGGGAGTGCATTCCGACAAAGATCAGCAAAGGTAAGTGAATATTTATAATGCTTTTATGACTTTTGTTGACTGCATAATATGGCGGCTATCTTTGTGTCTTGATTGGGCTCTGAGCGCCGACCTCAGATTATTGCATGGTTTTGACTTTTTCCGTAAAGGTTTTTTGAAATCTGATACAGCGGTTGCATTAAGGAGAAGTGCATCTAAAATTACATGCATAACAGTTGTATCTTTTAGCATTGTTTATTATGAGTATTCCTGTAAATTGATGTGGCTCTCTGCAAAATCAAAGGATGTTTTGGAACTTCTGAACGTAAGGCGCCAATGTAAACTCAGATTTTCGGATATAAATATGAACTTTACCGAACAAAACATACATGTATTGTGTAACATGAAGTCCTATGAGTGTCATCTGATGAAGATCATCAAAGGTTAGTGATTCATTTTATCTATATTTCTGCTTTTTGTGAATCCTCTCTTTGGCTGAAAAAATGGCTGTGTTATTCTGTGAATAGGCACTCACCGAACATAATCGTTTGGTTTGCTTTCGTCGTAAAGCCTTTTTGAAATCGGACACTGTGGCTAGATTTACAACATGTGTATCTTTAAAATGGTGTAAAATACATGTATCTTTGAGGAATTTTAATTATTGGATTTCTGTTGTTTTGAATTTGGCGCCCTGCAGTTTCACTGGCTGTTGAAGAGGTGGGACGCTAACGTCTCACGTATCCTAGAGAGGTTAAGGAGCTTTTGGGCATAGACTTGGCGCTCCGGTACTGCTTGTCGTGCGGTAGCAAAAAGAACAGTCTATGATTTGGGTGACTGGAGTCTTTGACGATTTTTTGGGCCTTCCTCTGTCACGCCTAGTATATAGGTCCTGGATGGCAGGAAGCTTCTCCCCAGTGATGTACTGGGCCATACGCACTACCCTCTGTAGCACCTTACAGTCAGATGCCGAGCAGTTGCCATAGCAGGCGGTGATGCAACTGGTCAGGATGCTCTCGATGGTGCAGCTGTAGAACTTTTTGAGAATCTGGGGACCATTTGCAAAAAAACTATTTTTGCTTTGTCACTATGGGGTATTGTGTGTAGATTGATGAGGATTTGCAAAACAAATTGCAAACATCATTGAAGCTGGAGACTTATATCTCCCTCACTAACTTTAAGCATCAGCTGTCAGAGCAGCTTACCGATCATTGCACCTGTACATAGCCCATCTGTAAATGGCCCACCCAACTACCTTATCCCCATACTGTTATTTATTTTTTATATTGATTTATATTGATATTGGCAACCGAGAACTCCTGGCGGTGAAGATGGCGTTGGAAGTGTGGAGGCACTGGCTGGAAGGAGCAGAACAGCCATTCCTGGTCTGGACCGACCATAAAAACCTGGAATATCTCCGTACAGCCAAGCGCTTCAACCCCAGACAGGCCCGGTGGGTCCTCCTGTTCACCAGATTTAACTTTACCATCTCCTACCGCCCAGGGTCAAAGAATGTGAAGCCTGACACCCTGTCCTGCCTATACAGTTCCTCTGCCACACCCTTGACTTCTGAAACCATTCTCCCTACCTCATGCCTTGGGGTATTGATAACCTGGTCCGCAAGGCACAACGCTCCCAGCCTGGACCTGAAGGGGGCCCGGCTAACCGGTTGTTTGTCCCTAATCCAGTCCGGTCTCGGGTCCTAGAATGGGCTCATTCCTCCAGGCTGACCTGTCATCCAGGGTCCCGTCGTACACTAGCCTTCCTTCGACAATGTTTCTGGTGGCCCACAATGGTCCCTGACGTCTCTGCTTTCGTCACTGCATGCACTGTGTGTGTGCTCAAAACAAGACTCCACGGCAAGCTCCTTCTGTCCTCCTGCAGCCACTACCGGTTCCTCATCGTCCCTGGTCTCACATCTCTGGACTTTGTCATTGGGCTCACTCCGTCTGATGGCAACACTGTCATTCTGACGGTAGTCGACCGGATCTCCAAGGCCACCCATTTCATCCCTCTCCCCAAATTACCTTCTGCTAAGGAGACGGCCCAGCCTATGGTGCACATGTCTTCGGGATCCATGGACTCCCGGTAGACATGGTCTCCGATCGGGGTCCTCTGTTCTCGTCTCAGTTCTGGAAGGCATTCTGCACCCTTATTGGGTCATCGGCCAGCCTGTCATCCGGATTCCATCCCCAAACTAATGGTCAGTCGGAGCGAGCCAACCAAGACCTGGAGACCCCCTTAATGTGCTTGGTCTCAACCAACCCCACTACCTGGAGCCGTCAACTGGTCTGGGTGGAGTATGCCCGGAACACTCTTCCCAGTTCTGCCGTGCGACTCTCCCCTTTCGAGTGCTCCATGGGTTATCAGCCTCCACTCATCCCTGAACAAGAGCAGGAGGTCAGCGTACCCTCGGCCCAGATGTTTGTCCACCGCTGTCGACGTACCTGGAGAAGAGTCAGGGCGGCTATTCTCTAGACCAAGTCCAGGTATCGTCAACAAGCGGACCGTCGCCGGACTCCAGCTCCCCGCTACAGCATTGGGGAGAGGGTATGGCTGTCCACATAGGACCTGCCCCCTCGGGTAGAGTCCCGCAAACTGTCCCCTCGTTTAATTGGTCCTTTCCCCATCTCCAGAGTCCTGAGTTCCACTGCTGTTTGTCTCTTGTTACCCCGTACCCTCCGTATTCACCCTACGTTCCATGTGTCTAGAATTAACCTCTCTTGGGTAGGGGGCAGTATTTTCACCTCCGGATGAAAAGCGTGCCCAAAGTAAACTGCCTGTTACTCAGGCCCAGAAGCTAGGATATGCATATAATTGGTCATTTGGATAGAAAACACTCTAGAGTTTCTAAAACTGTTAAAACAATGTCTGTGAGTATAACAGAACTGATATGGCAGGCGAAACCCAGAGGACAAACCATCCAGGGATTTTTGGGGGGGAGGTCATAGGATTTTCCAATTGTTTTCAATGGAATACCCTTATTATTAGGAACCTGGTTGCAGTTCCTATGGCTTCCACTAGATGTCAACAGTCTTTAGAAATTGTTCGATGATTTTCTTTTGAGAAATGAAGAAGTAGTCCTATTCATTGTAAGGGTCACTCCAGGTGGACTCCACTGTTTTGGTGCTCGTGAACTGGAGCGCGCCTCACGTTGTTTTTATCCGGTATTAGAAACAGTTTATTCCGTCTTAAATTTTATCGATTATTTACGTTTTAGGGTACCTGAGGTTGGATTAGGAACGTTGCTTGAAATGTTTGGACCAAGTTTACAGGTAACTTATTAGATACTTTGTAGGCATGTTGGGCGAGTTGAAACCGGTGTATTTCCGAATCAAACGCGCCAAATAAATTGACATTTTTGGGACATAAAGAAGGACATTATCAAACAAAAGGACCATTTGTGATGTTTCTGGGACATTTTGGAGTGCCAACAGAAGAAGATCTTCAAAGGTAAGGCATTAATTATATCACTATTTTTGACTTTTGTGGCGCACCTGCCTGGTTGAAATATGATTTCCATGTGTTTGTATGCGGGGCGCTGTTCTCAGATAATCGCATGGTTTGCTTTCGCGGTAAAGCCTTTTTGAAATCTGACAGAGCGGCTGGATTAACAAGAAGTTACCAATTATATGCATATCCTAGCTTCTGGGCCTGAGTAACAGGCAGTTTACTTTGGGCTAGGGGGCACTATTTTCACGTCCGGATGAAAAGCGTGCCCCCTAGCCCAAAGAGGTTTTAAACTCCAACCATCTGCCTCTTGTGTCTGTATTTGGGTCTCACCTAGTGTCATGATACACACCAAAAGAGAACTCTTGGACCACTTGCCCTATCTCTTATCTCTATCCCTGCCCTTTGCTCTCCCTCTGGCCCCCACAGCTTTAGAGCCAGAACCTCAAGTCTCCAAACCACTGTCTCCACTTTCAATAAAGGCAGAGACATGGGCTACATGACTTATTGCTCACTCTCCCTCATAACCTCAGTCCTGTTTTCTCTCCAACCATCCACTCTCTCATTTCAATTGACATTTATCATCCTCTCTGTCTTTTTTGTCTTAATTTTCCCACTCTCCCTTCCCTCCCTCTTTAAAAACTTCTTGAGAATACAGGGGGTGCTGTTTCGCATTAGCATAATTGCCTCTACAGACTAAACTGCCTCTTATTCAATTATTGCTGTTACTATATGCATATAACCATATAGCATTGGATAGAAAACAAGCTATGGTTTCTAAAACCGTTCCAATTGAGTCTCTGAGTCAAACACAGGTCATTTCACAGCACTTTCCCTGAGCCAGAAGAAGATTGCAAGATGTGTATGCTCGCTTCAACGCTCTGCCTATATATGGTCACGCCACCTATGACCCGAATGACACTTCCTTCTTCTTCCTCTGGGTGTCTGGAAGACGTCAGAGGAGAAATTTTTTGTTTATCTTGTACTGACGTGAAATAAGACCTATTTCTTTAGCGTGACCGACAACTTCCGGTTTCTGAAATGCGCGTTTTCAGAGGTGGCATTGTCTTTTGTTATGCTGACGTTACGGATGAAAACTATCTCCGTGTCGAAGTTTGTTTGATACATGTGACCATATCACCGTAATGTATGTTTTTTCAATATAGTTTAATCAGATTATTAGAATTTTTTCGGGAGTTTTGCCGTGTTCCGTTCTTTGAGTTTTTTAACTTTGGACATGGACCGTGCCAGTCGACCAGTACCCAGGCTAAATGAAGAGGGGAAGTTGCCATTGTGAATGGATTGAACGACTCATCAGGACTAAGGACACCTTGATCAACATTCTGATGAAAGACCAGCAATAGTAAGACCCAATTTACGATGTTATTTCATATATCTGTCGTGCATGTGAACTGGTCGGGCGCGTCCAGCTGGTTTTGGCTGGCCTGGTTATGCTAATTAGCTAGTTATGCTAATTTCGCTATAAAACATTTAAAAAATCTGAAATATTGTTTGGATTCACCAGATGTTGGGCTTTCAATGTCTGTACGCTGTGTATTTTTTCTGAAATGTTTTAAGACAAGTAATTAGTTATATAACGTTGGTCTCTGTAATTGTTCTAGCTGCATCAGCACTATATCAGATTGCAGCTGCAATGTAGAACTGTGATTTATACCTGAAAAATGCACATTTAAAAAAAAAAAACTATGCTATACCATAAATATGTTATCAGACTGTCATGTTATGAATTTGTTTGTTAGTTAGTGGCTATCAATATCTTAGTTTAGCCGAATTGGTGATAGCACCTGATGGAGTAAGAAACTGTTGGAGTAAGAAAATGGTGTCATTTTGCTAACGTGTTTAGCTAATAGATTTACATATTGTGTCTTCCCTGTAAAACATTTAAAAAATCTGAAATGGTGGTTTTATTCACAAGATCTGTGTCTTTCATTGGGTGTCTTGGACTTGTGATTTAATGATATTTAGATGTTACTATTTAATTGTGACGCTATGCTAGCGATGCTAATCAGTGTGGGGGGTGTGGGGGGTGCTCCCGGATCCGGGTTAGGTACTCTGTAGAGGTTAACACATTCACTAGCATTGCATAGGAGCCGTTCCATAGGATTTCTGAAGGCACTCCTTCTGATTTGAACAAAACCTTCCATACATGTTTGCCCATGGTAGAAGCGGTCAGAAAGGGGCTTTTTGGACCTGAATGCCAAAACATTCAGGAGATAAAGGTGCTCAAAGTTGACCCATTTTGCACACCCCACCATACCATGAGACATTCATGTCTTCACCACTGGAAAAGAAAAACTGTTGTTTGATTTTATTTATTTGACAAATTATGTCATTCGTTTTACCTTAGTCAGATTTGTCTAATTTTCACAATGTATCTTAGACCCTATTTTACATAATCTGAGGTGTTTGTGTTGTGCCCACCATCAGTTGAGAAACAGCATGTATTGTTTCGTTCATATCGAACGACTCAGAAGGTTAGTTAGTGAGAGAGAGTAAGTGAGAGTAACTGTTAAGCTGTGGTCACAGGGGGTCCTGGTGTTGAGAAATCTAAATATGGCCTGACAAATGGCTGTGGCTGCATAGAGCAGGCTGGAATGGAAGGGAATCTGCTTTGTTTACCCAGTAACTCAGCCTGGATAATTTAATCCTGGAAAAATACCTGTGGGATGGATCTCAGCAGAGCTACACCATAGTAGGGTTCTCGGGCCAATGAGAGAAGTCGTGAGGGAAAACAAGACATTAATTACTTCAATGGTTTCCTTTGTGAGAGAGTGTGTGTGGAGGTGGGCCTAGGGGAGGTGTGTGTGTGTGTGTGTGTGTGTGTGTGTGTGTGTGTGTGTGTGTGTGTGTGTGTGTGTGTGTGTGTGTGTGCGTGCGTGCGTGTGTGAGATAGAGAATGGGACATATACCTGCTCTGTGCTACGCCTAATGCATACTCAGCACACACTAAGCCACTCCGATTATTATAAACACATACTTAGCACACATGATTGATTGATTACCCCAAACAAAGAAAACACATCCATTCATCCGTGGGCTGTAGGGAACACAGTTTCTTTCATGGACAACAGACTGGTATAGTGATACAACACGCTGCACTACACCCAATGTCTCAATACAGACTCATAATCTGTAGGTAGAGCCAGACAATTCCCCTGGCCGTGTGACCTGAACAGGAAAACTCCATGCAAGAGTTATAACTATGACCTTTATTGTTTCCTGGTCAGGCCACTTGCCCTCTCCTATACAGTGCTACACTGTACACACAGCTCTATCTAAACCAGGGATGGGCAACTTTTGAAAGCAAGTTTGCTGCAATTCTATACATTTTGCCATGGAGAAGAGAGAAGATTTGGCAATTTTATAACTCATTTCATCCAAGTCTATTCAATTTGCCATGGGGCTGAGAGAAACATTTGCAGTTTTACAGCTAATATCCTGCAATTCTACACATTTTGCCATAGGGTGGAGACAAATGTTTGCAGTTTTTAATATGATGGCTGAGTGAGAGTGACTGACAAAATCAATGGCAAGCCCCAGCTCCTAGACTAATTTACCAATCTAAAAACATTTGAGCTGACATGAGATAATTGAGTGACTGTCAGTGACTGACATAACAGAAAAGCTGCTGATGCACAACCACATTTCAAAATTGCATCTTGTGTATTCTACTATTGTAACTCTCAACAGTTAGTTGAGACCCCTATAAATTCTCAGACAACACAAAGATTCCTTGATGTCCTTCCAGACTCCTTCTGCCTACCCAAGGACGTCAGAGGACAAAAATCAGTTAACCACCTAACTGAGGAACTCAATTTAACCTTGCGCAATTCCCTAGATGCAGTTGCACCCCTAAAAACTAAAAACATTTGTCATAAGAAACTAGCTCCCTGGTATACAGAAAATACCCGAGCTCTGAAGCAAGCTTCCAGAAAATTGGAACGGAAATGGCACCATACCAAACTGGAAGTCTTCCGACTAGCTTGGAAAGACAGTACCGTGCAGTATCGAAGAGCCCTCACTGCTACTCGATCATCCTATTTTTCCAACTTAATTGAGGAAATAAGAACAATCCAAAATGTATTTTTGATACTGTCGCAAAGCTAACTAAAAAGCAGCATTCCCCAAGTGAGGATGGCTTCCACTTCAGCAGTAATAAATTCATGAACTTCTTTGAGGAAAAGATCATGATCATTAGAAAGCAAATTACGGACTCCTCTTTTAATCTGCGTATTCCTCCAAAGCTCAGCTGTCCTGAGTCTGCACAACTCTGCCAGGACCTAGGATCAAGAGAGACACTTAAGTGTTTTAGTACTATATCTCTTGACACAACGATGAAAATAATCATGGCCTCTAAACCTTCAAGCTGCATACTGGACCCTATCCCAACTAAACTACTTAAAGAGCTGCTTCATGTGCTCGGCCCTCCTATGTTGAACATAATAAACGGCTCTCTATCCACCGGATGTGTACCAAACTCACTAAAAGTGGCAGTAATAAAGCCTCTCTTGAAAAAGCCAACCTTGACCCAGAAAATATAAAAAACTATCGGCCTATATCGTATCTTCCATTCCTCTCAACATTTTTTGAAAAAGCTGTTGCGCAGCAACTCACTGCCTTCCTGAAGACAAACAATATATACGAAATGCTTCAGTCTGGTTTTAGACCCCATCATAGCACTGAGACTGCACTTGTGAAGGTGGTAAATGACCTTTTAATGGCGTCAGACCGAGGCTCTGCATCTGTCCTCGTGCTACTAGGCCTTTGATACCATCGATCACCACATTCTTTTGGAGAGATTGGAAACACAAATTGGTCTACACGGACAAGTTCTGGCCTGGTTTAGATCTTATATGTCGGAAAGATATCAAAGATGTGTCACGTTCCTGACCTATTTCTGTTAGTTTGTTGTATGTGTTAGTTGGTCAGGACGTGAGTTTGGGTGGGCATTCTATGTTTTCTGTTTCTATGTTGGTTTATGGGTTGCCTGGTATGGCTCTTAATTAGAGGCAGGTGTTTGGCGTTCCTCTAATTAAGAGTCATATTTAGGTAGGTTGTCTCACAGTGTTTGTTGTGGGTGGTTGTCTCCTGTGTCTGTGTATGTCGTTGCGCCACACGGGACTGTTTTCGGTTTGTTTGTTTTTCGGTTTATGCAGTCTGTTCCTGTTTCATGCGTTCTTCGTTATATGTAAGTTCTTATGTTCAGGTGCATCTACGTCGTTTGTTGTTTTGTTAGTGTATATGAGCCATGAGCGTCCAGAGCCAGAATGCTCCCCGTACATTTCCCTGTACATTTCGGTGTTCCTCAAGGTTCCGTTTTAGGACCACTATTGTTTTCACTATATATTTTACCTCTTGGGGATGTCATTCGAAAACATAATGTTAACTTTCACTGCTATGCAGATGACACACAGCTGTACATTTCAATGAAACATGGTGAAGCCCCAAAACTGCCCTCACTAGAAGCCTGTGTTTCAGACATAAGGAAGTGGATGGCTGCAAACTTTCTACTTTGAAACTCGGACAAAACAGAGATGCTTGTTCTAGGTCCCAAGAAACAAAGAGATCTTCTGTTAAATCTGACAATTAATCTTGATGGTTGTAAAGTCGTCTCAAATAAAACTGTGAAGGACCTCGGCGTTACTCTGGACCCTGATCTCTCTTTTGACGAACATATCAAGACTGTTTCAAGGACAGCTTTTTTCCATCTATGTAACATTGCAAAAATCTGAAATTTTTGGTCCAAAAATTATGCTGAAAAATTCATCCATGCTTTGGTTGCTTCTAGGTTAGACTACTGCAATACTCTACTTTCCGGCTACCCGGATAAAGCACTAAATAAACTTTAGTTAGTGCTAAATACGGCTGCTAGAATCCTGACTAGAACCAAAAAATGTGATCATATTACTCCAGTGCTAGCCTCCCTACACTGGCTTCCTGTTAAAGCAAGGGCTGATTTCAAAGTTTTATTGTTAACCTACAAAGCGTTACATGGGCTTGCTCCTACCTATCTTTCCGAGTTGGTCCTGCCGTACATACCTACACGTACGCTACGGTCACATGATGCAGGCCTCCTAATTGTCCCTAGAATTTCTAAGCAAACAGCTGGAGGTAGGGCTTTCTCCTATAGATCTCCATTTTTACGGAATGGTCTGCCTACCCATGTGAGAGACGCAGACTCGGTCTCAACCTTTAAGTCTTTATTGAAGACTCATCTCTTCAGTAGGTCCTATGATTGAGTGTAGGCTGGCCCAGGAGTGTGAAGGTGAACGGAAAGGCTCTGGAGCAACGAACCGCCCTTGCTGTCTCTGCCTGGCCGGTTCCCCTCTCTCCACTGGGATTCTCTGCCTCCAACCCTATTACAGGGGCTGAGTCACTGGCTTACTGGTGCTCTTTCATGCCGTCCCTAGGAGGGGTGTGTCACTTGAGTGGGTTGAGTCACTGACGTGATATTCCTGTCTGGGTTGCCCCCCCCCCCCCCCCTTGGGTTATGCCGTGGCGGAGATCTTTGTGGGCTAT
>NC_074687.1:4881972-4959472 GCF_029448725.1 Salvelinus fontinalis
CATCAAATTTCTGCCCTGCTAGAGCTGCCCGGGTCAACTGTAAGTACGGTTATTGTGAAGTGGAAACGTCTAGCAGCAACAATGGCTCAGATGGGAAGTGGTAGGCCACACAAGCTCACAGAACGGGACAACCGAGTGCTGAAGAGCGTAGCGCGTAAAAATCTTCAGTTGCAACACTCACTACCATGTTCCAAACTGCCTCTGGAAGTCAGCACAATAACTGTTCGTCTGGAACTTCATGAAATGTGTTTTCATGGCCGAGCAGCCACACAAGATCACCATGCGCAATGCCAAGCATAGTCTGGAGTGGTGTAAAGCTCGCCGCCATTGGACTCTGGAGCAGTGGAAACGTGTTCTCTGGAGTGATGAATCACGCTTCATCGTCTGGGAGTCCAACGGACGAATCTGGGTTTGGCGGATGCCAGGACAACGCTACCTGTCCCAAGGCACAGTGCCAACTGTAAAGTTTGGTGGAGGAGGAATAAGGGTCTGGAGCTGTTTGAAATGGTTCGGGCTATGCCCCTTAGTTCCAGTGAAGGGAAATCTTACCACTACAGCATACAATGACATTCTAGACGATTCTGTGCTTCCAACGTGGCAACAGTTTGGGGAAGGTCCTTTCCTGTTTCAGCATGACAATGCCCTAGTGTACAAAGTGAAGTCCATACAATGTTTGTTTTTTTAGATCGTGTGGAAGAACTTGACAGGCCTGCACAGAGCTTTGACCTCAACCCCATCGAACACCTTTGGGATGAATTGGTACTGTGAGCCTGGCCTTATCTCCCAACATCAGTGCCCGACCTCACTAATGCTCTTCTGGCTGAATGGTTTTAGGTTTGAGGTTTTATTTATTCGCACTAAAGAAAATAAGTGAATGACAAGACAGTACAGATAAAAAAACTGGTAAAAACGGTGTGCAGGTGAGGTTGGAAGCCCAAAAGGGCTGATGTGAAAATCACACCACAAATACACAGTACCAGTCAAGAGTTTGGACACACCGACTCATTCAAGGGTTTTTCTTCATTTTTACTATTTTCTACATTGTAGAATAATCAAAAATATGAAATAACATACAGGGAATCATGTAGTAACCAAAAAGTGTCCAACAAATCAGCTTTTCCATGAGTGCGCAAAGCTGTCATCAAGGCAAAGGGTGGCTACTTTGAAGAATCTCAAATTTAAAATATATTTTGATTTGCTTAACACTTTTTTGGTTACTACATGATTCCATATGTGTTATTTCATAGTTTTGATGTCTTCAATATTATTCTACAATGTAGAAAATAGTAAAAATAAAGAAAAACCATTGAATGAGTAGGTTATCCAAACTTTTGACTGGTACTGTAGTCAAGGATTTTCTTAATAAAAAAATTAAATAAAATAATAATAATAATTTTGTGTCTGTCACAGTTGTCAGGTATTCTGCTATGGTGTTCTCTCTGTTTAGGGACAGATAGCATTCCAATTTGCTCCATTTTTTGGTTGATTCTTCCCAGTTTGTCAAATAGTTAAGTTTTTGTTTTCTAATAATTTAGTTGGGTCTAATTGTGTTGCTGTCCTGGGGCTTTGTGGAGTCTGTTTGGCTTGTGAACAGAACCCAGAACAAGCTGGCTGATGAGACTCTTCTCTACATTCATCTCTCTGTAGGTGAGGGCTTTGCGGTGGAAGGTGTGGGCATTGTTTCCTTTTAGGTGGTTGAAGAATTTAACAGCTCTTTTCTGGATTTTGATAATTAGCGGGTATAGAGCTAATTCTACTCTGCATGCATTGTTTGGTGTTTTGCGTTGTACATGAAGGATATTTTTGCAGAATTCTGCATATGGATTAACAATTGGGTGTTTGTCCCATCTTGTGAATTCTGGTTGGTGAGTGGACAACAGACCTCACATCCATAGAGAGCAATGGATTGTATAAACGATTGGAGTATTTTTGGTATATTTTAGTATATTTTTAGCCAGATCCTAATTGGGATATTGAGTTTACATAGTATGCATAACTCTGCATAATACAATACCAAATAAAATACATGATAAAATACATTTAAGTGATAATGCCCTGGAAGCCAGTGTTTGAAGGATATATTGCCACAGGTGTTAGGCCCGAGATGAAGGTGAGTGCCGGCAAACCGTGCCAATATATCCTCCAAACACCGGCTTCCAGGGCATTATCACTTTCATTCAACAGCTTACCTGTCATCAAGGCATTTATATTCAAAAATTATTTACATCTTTTCATAATTTTTTTTATTTTGATGAATTTATTTATAATATTAAATTCTTCCACAAGATATCATCCCGACACAAATCTAAGTTTGCTACCCAAGCCGGGTGGTCGTTCGTTCTATCGTTTTCGTTACCAGGGACGTGACCCAGTTGTTAAGGCCTTTTGTCCTGTGTCTATGGATGCGACCCAGTCGTTCATTCTGAATGTTCTATTGTCATACTGGCTGGCAATTTTCTTATCCCTTGCTTGCTAGCTATCCAACTATGAGATCAATCCAAGATGGCGTAGCAGTAAGACAAGTTTTTTTTGGTCCCCTTTTTGTCCTGTGTAAATATTCATTTTTTTGGTATACTTTTCATTATATTTCAATCTCTTTTTTCCATTTTCGAATTAAATATTCCTTCCTGCAACCTGCCTCACCCAATGTGGTACGGATCTACTATTTTTTAATATAACTGGAAACTGGAAACTCCATCAGGAGTCAGCTAATTAGCTACTAGCTATTTAGTCATTGTTAGCCACTTCTAGCAGTCTTTACCATTACCTCAGACACCAGCCGCTTTAGCCCGGATAGCCAGGATAATACCTGTCAGTCTGCACAGAGCGATATCAGCCCTGAGCATATCGGACTGCTTTTCCCCCCAACTACATCACCGGATTCCTGCCGCAAGCTCTGGACGATTACACTGGATCATTGCAGCTAGCTAGCTGCTACTGAGTGGCTATTGTCCAGAAGCACACACCAGTTAGCCTCGAGCTAGGCCCATTTCCCAGCTAGCAAACAAAGTACACCAACTACAACACCTCTCTTTCCAATTGGCCTGGACCCTTTGTCGACCTGAGCCCCGCCGATCCATCACGATGGGTCTGCTGGTCTGAAGACGTAATTCGGCCGATGTGCTCTCAATCGGCATCTGCGTTGTGGATGTAGGTGTAGATCTATCTGCTAGCCCCGGCCCGCTAGCTTCCTGAACGCCGTGTCTCCCGCTTGCCTAGCGTAGTAATCGACTACCGAACAGCTCTCTGTTTCATCTATTGCTGCTCATTGGAATCTATGATCACTCGGCTACACAGCTGATGCCTGCTGGACTGTTCATTAACACGGTACTTCATTTTGTGCATCTGTCGGCCCCAGCCTCGAACTCAGGCCCTGTGTGTAGCTAACTGACTCTCTCTGCCCATTCATCGTCATTTACCTGTTGTTGTTGTCTTAGCTGTTTACCCGTTGTTGTCTCACCCATTGTTGTCTTGGCTCTCCCAATCACCACCTGTGATTGCTTTATGCCTTTCTCTAATGTCAATATGCCTTGTATACTGTTGTTTAGGGCAGCTCTCTTTGTTTTATTTTACTGCGGAGCCCCTAGTCCCGCTCAACATGCCTCAGAAATCCCCTTTGTCCCACCCCCCACACATGCGGAGACCGCACCTAGCTTAACTGGCGTCTCCAGAGATGCAATCTCTCTCATCGTCACTCAATGCCTAGGTTAACCTCCACTGTACTCGCACCCTACCATACCCTTGTCTGTACACTATGCCCTAAATCTATCCTACCACGCCCAGAAATCTGCTCCTTTTATTGTCTGTTCCCCATGCACCAGATGACCAGTTCATATAGCCTTTAGCCGTACCCTCATCCTACTCCTCCTCTGTTCCTTTGGTGATGTAGAGGTTAACCCAGGGCCTGTAGCCCCCAGGCGCTCTCATTTGTTTACTTCTGCAACCGTAAAAGCCTTGGGTTAATGCATGTTAACATCAGAAGCCTCTTCCTAAAGTTTGCTTTATTCACTGCTTTAGCACACTCCGCCAACCCTGATGTCCTAGCCGTGTCTGAATCCTGGCTTAGGAAGGCCACCAAAAATGTTGAAATATCCATCCCCAATTACAACATTTTCCATCCAGATTGAACTGCTAAAGGGGGCTGAATTGCAATCTACTGCAGAGACAGCCTGCAGAGTTCTGTCATACATAAAGCGGAAAGCGGCCACGGTCATCCCCCTCTTCAAGAGGGAGGCACACCAAACTGCTACAGACCTATATCCATCCTGCCCTGCCTTTCTAAAGTCTTCGAAAGCCAAGTGAACAAACAGATCACCGACCATTTTGAATCCCACCTTATCTTCTCTGCTTTGCAATCCGGTTTCTGAGCTGGTCATGGGGGCACCTCTACCATGCTCAAGGTCCTAAATAATATCATAACCACCATCGATAAAAGACAGTACTGTGCAGCCGTCTTCATCGACTGGCCAAGGCTTTCTCTCTTGCTGCGGGTGATTCTCTGAGCCACCTCTACGCAGATGACACTATTCTGTATACATCTGGCCCATCTTTGGACACTGTGTTAACAAACCTCCAAACGAGCTTCAACGCCATACAACACTCCTTCCATGGCCTCCAACTGCTCTTAAATGCTAGTCAAATTAAATGTAGGCTCTTCAACCGATCGCTGAAAGATGAACGGACCAAAGTACAGAGAGATCCTTGATGAAAACCTGCTCCAGAGCGCTCAGGACCTCAGACTGGAGCGAAGGTTCACTTTCCAACAGGACAACGACTCTAAGCACACAGTCAAGACAACACAGGATTGGCTTTGGGAGAAGTCTTTGAATGTCCTTGAGTGGCCCAGCCAGAGCCCGTATTTGAACCCGATCAAACATCTCTGGAGAGACCTAAAAATAGCTGTGCAGCGACGCTCCCCATCCAAACTGACAGAGCTTGAGAGGATCTGCAGAGAAGAATGGGAGAAACCCCCCAAATACAGGTGTGCCAAGCTTGTCGCGTCATACCCATGAAGACTCGAGTCTGAATACTGTAGTGGAAATTTCAGTACTGAGAGAGACTTGGACAATTATTCAAACAATCATCTTTATTCAACATTGATTAATTATTGCAATAATGAAATCGTCGAGCGCACACTCTAGGTTGTATTGCCGAGAGCATAACTGATAATGAAAAAACATCTTATATAGGCCCTAAATGCTCAGTCAGCCATTTCTACCGTTCCCATAAGCCACCTTGGTCCATCTCCTGGTTATCTGCACGGGATGTTGTTTTACTTCCAACCCGGCTTAGTTTCTCAGATGCCAGGAAGATGAGACAATGAGACATTGTTCTAAACTCTTCTAGGCCATCTCTATCTCGGGTCACACACCACATCTTGTCTATAGAATGCCAACTTTTAGAATTTTATCATCAAGTCATTGTCAGCTCAAGCTATACCTAGCAAAACCTCTTTCCTTAACCCGATTCCCAGACTAACTGCAGGAAGCTAGAGTGGACACCAGAAAAAGCATTAGCAGGCCAGTCTTACTCCTAGTTAAATATATTACCGTTTACTATTAATATCAAACAAATCGGGTTTTTACATTTTCCCTCACAATACTCATGTAAATGTGATATTTCAGTTTTTTTATCATTAGTTTTTTATTTTGTCATTATAGGGTATTGTGTATATATGAGGGGGAAAAACGATTTAATCCATTTTAGAACAAGGCTGTAACGTAACAAAACGTAGACAATTGTCAAGAGGTCTGAATACTTTCAGAATTCCCTGTATACGTTTTTGCTCTTGGTTCTTTGTTTTATGTCCGAAAAGGTTGGAGAAGTGATTTATCCGTACATCTCCATTTTGGATAGATAGCTCTTCGTGTTGTTGTTTGTTTAGTGTGTTCTAATTTTCCCAGAAGTGTTTTGGTTCTATGGTTCTTTTTCTATTGCATTGAGTTTTTTTCTGACGTGATGTTCATTATATCTTCATAGTGTATTTCTGTAATGTTTTAGTGATTCACCATAGTGAAGATGTAGGTTCTGGTTTTCTGGGTATCTGTTTTTGGTTGGGTAGGTTTTTCAATTTCTTTCTTAGCTTTTTGCATTCTTTATTAAACCATTTCTCCTTGTTGTTAGTTTTAAGTTGTCTGCTATATTATTTTAAATTTGATGTTAGGTGATATGTCAAATATACTGTTGAAGTTTACACCTTCACATTGCAGGGAAACATTTTGTCTGGAATGCTGTCTATGAGGGATTGGATTTGTTGTTGGCCTATTGTTTTTTGGTAGGTTTTTACATTAGCATCCTTCCAGCTATAGCCTTTAATAGCATGCAGTTTGTTCGGCTTTGATACTGCATGGTTAAGTATTGCTCTGTTCAAGTAGATTGTTATTTTGCTGTGATCTGATGGGGGTGTTAGTTGGTTGACTGTGAACGCTCTGTGAGACTCTGGTTGGAGGTCGGTGCTAAAGTAGTCTACATTATCACTGCCAAGAGATGAGCTATAGGTGTACCTACTGTAGGAGTCCCCTCAAAGCCTACCATTGACTATGTATAGACCCAGCGTGCGACAGAGCTGCAAGAGTTGTGACCCATTTTTGTAGGTCGTTTAGTTGCAGTTGTGTCTAGGGAGGAATATTTCAAATCATATCAAATCAAATTTCATTTGTCACATGCGCCAATATAACCTTACCATGAAATGCTTACTTACAAGCCATTACCAACAATGCAGTTTGAAGAAAATAGAGTTAAGAAAATATTTACTAAATAAACTAAAGTTAAGAAATTTTAACAATTTAAATGTAACAATAAAATAACAATAATGAGGCTATATACAGGGGGTACCGGTACCGAGTCCAGGTTAGTCGAGGTCATTTGTGCATGTAGGTAAGGGTTCAGTGACTCTGCATAGATAATAAACAGAGAGTAGCAGCGGTGTAAAAACAATTTGGCAGGTGCATGTCCCCCTGTGTGCTGAGGGTGTCAAGTTCATGTCCAGTTCTGGCGTTTAGGTCACCACAGCCTAGCACGTGTCCCTGGGCCTGGAAAAGCTTGATCTCCCCCTCTAGGATGGAGAAGCTGTCTTCAGTAAAGTATTGGGATTCCAGTGTGGGGATATAAATGAAGTAGCACACGGGGACATTTTTCTCTGTTGAAATGAAATCATTTTTCATTTCTAGCCAAATGTAAAATGTTCCTGTTTTGATTAATGTAATGGAGTGGGTTAAGTCTAAACTACACCAAATTAGCATACCCCCTGAGTATCTTCCCTGTGACACTCTACATGTCAGCACCCAATGCCAGTGAGCTCACTGAAATTCTAAATAAGGAGTTAGTCAGTATCAGAATGGGTGATTATTAATAAACTGTTTACAGTCAGTATCAGAATGGGTGATTAATAATAAACTGGTTACAGTCAGTATCAGAATGGGTGATTAATAATAAACTGGTTACAGTCAGTATCAGAATGGGTGATTAATAATAAACTGGTTACAGTCAGTATCAGAATGGGTGATTAATAATAAACTGGTTACAGTCAGTATCAGAATGGGTGATTAATAATAAACTGGTTACAGTCAGTATCAGAATGGGTGATTAATAATAAACTGGTTACAGTCAGTATCAGAATGGGTGATTAATAATAAACTGGTTACAGTCAGTATCAGAATGGGTGATTAATAATAAACTGGTTACAGTCAGTATCAGAATGGGTGATTAATAATAAACTGGTTACAGTCAGTATCAGAATGGGTGATTAATAATAAACTGGTTACAGTCAGTATCAGAATGGGTGATTAATAATAAACTGGTTACAGTCAGTATCAGAATGGGTGAGTAATAATAAACTGGTTACAGTCAGTATCAGAATGGGTGAGTAATAATAAACTGGTTACAGTCAGTATCAGAATGGGTGAGTAATAATAAACTGGTCTTAAATACATCTAAACCTAAAAGCATTGTATTTGGTTCAAAACATTCTGTAAGACCTCAACTGGAGTTGTGTATAAATGGTTTGACCATTGAGCAAGTTGAGGAAGCTGAACTCCTCGGTATAACATTAGATGGTCAATTATCATGGTCAAGTCATATTGACAAAGTTGTTGTGAAGGTGGGAGGGGTATGTCTGTTACAAAAATATGTTAGGAGTTTTTGACACAAATATCAACTGTACTAGTTGTTCAGGCTCTGGTATTGTCCATCTTGATTACTGTCTGGTAATATGGTCAAATGTAACAAATAAATACCTAGCAAAGCTGCTGCTGGCTCAAAACAGAGAACCACTCCTTCCCCTTAACTGCACATACAGAACTAACATCAACAACATGCATGCTAGTCTTTCCTGGTTGAGGGTTGACTAGAGATTAATGTCTTCTTCTAGTTTTTATTATAAATATTATGCAATGAGAATTCCAGATTGTCTGCATAATCAAATAACATTCAGGTCAGACATTCATACATACCCCACAAGACATGTCACCAGGGGTCTCTTTACAGTCCCCAAGTTCAAAACAAATTCACGGCAAAGAACAGGATTATACAGAGCAACGATTGTATGGAACTCCCTCCCATTAAGCAAACAGCAAAATGACCTCCATTTAAAAAAAAAAATTACATCTCAAGGAATGTTTGGGACTGTGAGGGGACACACAAACACACACTCATTTTTTAGTTGTATTGTTTGTGTATCGTTGTATTTAAAATGTGTGTGACTGTCCTTGTCTATCAGTATAACAGTGTTTTGGTACTTGTCATGTTTTGTGTTTTTTTCCTGTTCCCCAGGAAGAATAGCTGCTGCCTCTGCACAAGCTAATGGAGATCCAGATAACAAATAACACCTGGTAGTTTGGTGGATGAAACTACCAGCTCTCTGAAACCTAGAGGGCAACCAGTGATCCATCTCCTCTATACTATGTTTCTTGCAGGATGACAATGTCTGTATTTCGGATTTATTTTGTGAAGTCTGGATTCCTGCTCTTTAGGCCAAAGACAAATGACCTTAGGCCTTGTATATTCCAGGATGAGATAGTCAAATGCTTGTTTTCCATAGTGACTAGTGTTGTTTTTGTGTCGTTTAGGCTTGGACCATTACAGTAGGTTTGAGAAGAGCATGCTGAGCATCTGATACAAGGTTCTTGGGTCACAGAATGGGGGTTGGGTGGGTGTAGTGGTGGGGGTTGGGTGGGTGGGTGTAGTGGTGGGGGTTGGGTGGGTGGGTGGGTGTAGTGGTGGGTTATTGATGTTCTGCTCACCACCTGGGCATATGTGTGATTGTCATCTTGCGGGAGAGGGGCAGGAGGTGTGCATACCTGGAGTGACCTATTGTATATGGGTTGTGGCCATGGTTGGTTTGGGAGGGTGTTAACTGGTGGTTAATGGTCTCTTAATGGTCAGCTATGGTCTCGATATAGGTCCTCTCAGCGTGGGTGCATGTCCGTGGGGGGGCCTCGCAGGTCTTGGAGGGTGTCTCACTGGTGCTCTCTCTCTCTCTCTCTCTGTCTCTCTCTGTGTTTCTCTCTCAATTCAATTCAAGGGGCTTTATTGGCATGGGAATTGCCAAAGCAAGTGAAGTATATAATATACAAAAGTGAAATAAACAATAAAAATGAACAGTAAACATTACACTCACAGAAGTTCCAAAAGAATAAAGACATTATAAATGTCATATTATGTATATATACAGTGTTGTAACGATGTACAAATGGTTAAAGTACAAAAGGGAAAATAAATAAGCATAAATATGGGTTGTATTTAAAATGGTGTTTGTTCTTCACTGGTTGACCTTTTCTTGTGGCAACAGGTCACAAATCTTGCTGCTGTGATGACACACTGTGCTCTTTCACCCAACAGATATGGGAGTTTATCAAAATTGGATTTGTTTTCGAATTCTTTGTGGATCTGTGTAATCTGAGGGAAATATGTGTCTCTAATATGGTCTCTGTGTCTCTCTCCCAACCTAAATACCAGACTTTCATCAACGCCTCTAAATGGCTCAATAATTAGATTCATTGTCATAATAGGATACTTAACAAGAGCAGCCAGATCACTTTACCACTGATGTAACACTAGTTGATGATCATGTGAATGTCTACTGCA
Organism: Salvelinus fontinalis; assembly: GCF_029448725.1. Classification (NCBI taxonomy): domain Eukaryota; kingdom Metazoa; phylum Chordata; class Actinopteri; order Salmoniformes; family Salmonidae; genus Salvelinus; species Salvelinus fontinalis. The sequence goes on from NC_074687.1 coordinate 4,892,056, forward strand.
GTGGTGAGTGCTGCTGCTGCTAACCAGTCTGCTCAAAGTTGACCTGAAATCATACACAGTCCTCTTCCTCACCTCTTCCTCATCTTATAGGGGAGATAAGGATACAGTGTTGTACGCACGCACGCACGCACGCACGCACGCACGCACGCACGCACGCACACACACACACACACACACACACACACACACACACACACACACACACACACACACACACCAACCACTTATTCGACTGTACAATCTGCAATGATGAATAAGGACCATTCCAAATCACTTACTGTATGTTTACACTGGACTGGTAAACGTGTGTCCATGGTGTATGGGAATGAGAGACTGTGATTGATTAATTTTTCCATCACACCAGGGACTCAGTCTTATGGTGCATGTAATTGAGGCCATAAAGAGACAGGTATTACCTCGGAGGCAGCATCCTAATTCATTATATTGACAAGTAGATACAGTCGCAAACAAACACACTGCTGCCATTTACATAGTGCTGTGTGTGTGTGTGTGTGCATATGTGCTTCTACTCTGAGCAGTGTCTTCAACATATGGAACAAGAAGAAGAAAAATGTGGATTCTTTCTGTCACGTTCCTGACCTGTTTTCTTTTGTCTTGTATTTATTTAGTATGGTCAGGGCGTGAGTTGGGGTGGGTTTGTCTATGTGTGATTTTCTATGTTGGGATTTTGTGTTCGGCTGGGTATGATTCTCAATCAGAGGCAGCTGTCAATCGTTGTCCCTGATTGAGAATCATACTAAGGCAGCCTGGGTTTCACGTGTGTTTTGTGGGTGTTTGTTCCTGTGTCAGTGTTTGTGCCACACAGGACTGTTTCGGTTTTGTCACGTTTGTTGGTTGTTTTGTATTTTGAAGTGTTTTGTTGACTTTCAGTAAATAATGAACACTAACCACTCTGCGTTTTGGTCCTCTCCTTCTGTCAGCGAGGACAGCCGTTACACTTTCTATTTAATCTAATTTTAAAGCCAATTGAGATTGTGATGTTGCCTTGCTCTTCATGTCTTATATTTCAGGAACATTTATCAAACATGACAGTGTTTGCGATTGTGTGTGTGTGTGTTTGATTGTGTGTGTGTGTGTGTGTGTGATTGTATGTGTGTGTGTGTGTGTTTGTGATTGTGTGTGTTTGATTGTGTGTGTGTGTTTGATTGTGTGTGTGTGTGATTGTATGTGTGTGTGTGTGTGTGTGTTTGATTGTGTGTGTGTGTGTGTTTGATTGTGTGTGTGTGTGTGTTTGATTGTATGTGTGTGTGTGTGTTTGATTGTATGTGTGTGCATAATGCTAAATCGAGATTAGAAAGACACTATTTTTTTATTCCACCTTTATTTAACCAGGTAGGCCAGTTGAGAACAAGTTCTCATTTACAACTGCGACCTGGCCAAGATAAAGCAAAGCAGTGCGAGACAAACAACAACACAGAGTTACACATGGAATAAACAAACGTACAGTCAATAACACAATAGATACCGTGTGTGCAAATGAGGTAAGATAAGGGAGGTAAGGCATTAAATAGGCCAAAGTGGCGAAATAATTACAATTTAGCAGTTAAACCCTGGAGTGATAGATGTGCAAAAGATGAATGTGCAAGTAGAGATACTGGGGTGCACAGGAGAAGAAAAAAAACAGTATGGGGATGAGGTAGTTGGATGGGCTATTTACAGATGGGCTATGTACAGGTGCAGTGATCTGTGAGCTGCTCTGACAGCTGGTGCTTAAAGTTAGTGAGGAAGATATGAGTCTCCAGCTTCAGTGAATTTTGCATTTCATTCCAGTCATTGGCAGCAGAGAACTGGAAGGAAAGGCGGCCAAAGGAGGAATTGGCTTTGGTGGTGACCAGTGTAATATACCTGCTGGAGCGAGTGCTACGTGTGGGTGTTGATATTTTTTTATTTATTTATTTTACCGTTATTTTACCAGGTAAGTTGACTGAGAACACGTTCTCATTTGCAGCAACGACCTGGGGAATAGTTACAGGGGAGAGGAGGGGGATGAATGAGCCAATTGTAAACTGGGGATTATTAGGTGACCATGATGGTTTGAGGGCCAGATTGGGAATTTAGCCAGGACACCGGGGTTAACACCCCTACTCTTACGATAAGTGCCATGGGATCTTTAATGACCTCAGAGAGTCAGGACACCCGCTTAACGTCCCATCCGAAAGACGGCACCCTACACAGGGCAGTGTCCCCAATCACTGCTCTGGGGCATTGGGATATTTTTTAGACCAGAGGAAAGATTGCCTCCTACTGGCCCTCCAACACCACTTCCAGCAGCATCTGGTCTCCCATCCAGGGACTGACCAGGACCAACCCTGCTTAGCTTCAGAAGCAAGCCAGCAGTGAGCTGATATAAGGCGGTGCTTTACCTAGCAAAGGCTTATAGATGACCTGGAGACAGTGGGTTTGGCGACGAATATGAAAGGAGGGCCAGCCAACGAGAGCATACAGGTCGCAGTGGTGCTTTGGGTGACAAAACAGATGGCACTGTGATAGACTGCATCCAATTTGCTGAGTAGAGGGTTGGAGGATATTTTGTAAATGACATCGCCGAAGTTGAGGATCGGTAGGATGGTCAGTTTTACGAGGGTATGTTTGGCAGCATGAGTGAAGAATGCTTTGTGTAACGGCAGTCTAAGTCGTCCTCCTCCTCAGACGAGGAGAGGCGAGAAGGATCTGAGGACCAATGTGCAGCGTGGTAATTTTCCATGATTTAATTAACACAAAACAAGACACTATACAAAATGACAAAACAACCTAACCGTCACAGTCCTAGCTGGTGCAGACAAAACACAAAGACAGGAAACAACCACCCACAATCCCCAAAACAAAACAAGCCACCTATATATGATTCTCAATCAGGGACAACGATTGACAGCTGTCTCTGATTGAGAACCATATTAGGCTGAACACAGAAACAGATGAACTAGACACACAACATAGAATTCCCACCCAGCTCACGTCCTGACCAACACTGAACAAGCACAACCCATAAGAACTCTGGTCAGGACGTTACAGTACCCCCCTCCTGAGGTGCGGACTCCGAACGCACCCCTAAAACTCAAGAGGAGGGCCTGGGTGGGCATCTGTCCGCGGTGGCGGCTCCGGCGCAGGATGAGGACACCACTCCACCACTGTCTTTGTCCCCCTCCTTAGCGTCCTTTGAGTGGCGACCCTCGCCCACGACCTCGACCTAAGAATCCTCCCCAAGGCCCCCACATGATTTAGGAGGTAGCTCAGGACAGAGATGTAGCTCAGGACAGAGAGGTAGCTCAGGACAGAGAGGTAGCACAGGACAGAGAGGTAGCACAGGACAGAGAGGTAGCTCAGGACAGAGAGGTAGCTCCGAACTAATGGCAGCTCCGGACTGAATGGCAGCTCCGGACTGAATGGCAGCTCCGGACTGAATGGCAGCTCCGGACTGAGTGGCAGCTCCGGACTGAGTGGCAGCTCCGGACTGAGTGGCAGCTCCTGACTGAGTGGCAGCTCCTGACTGAGTGGCAGCTCATGACTGTAGGGCCGCTCATGACTGTAGGGCAGATCATGATTGTAGGGCAGCTCATGACTGTAGGGCAGCTCATGACTGAGTGGCAGCTCCGGACTGAGTGGCAGCTCCTGACTGAGTGGCAGCTCCTGACTGAGTGGCAGCTCATGACTGTAGGGCCGTTCATGACTGTAGGGCCGCTCATGACTGTAGGGCAGCTCATGACTGTAGGGCAGCTCATGACTGTAGGGCAGCTCATGACTGTAGGGCAGCTCATGACTGTAGGGCAGCTCATGACTGGAAGGCAGCTCATGACTGGAAGGCAGCTCATGACTGGAGGGCAGCTCATGACTGGAGGGCAGCTCATGACTGGAGGGCAGCTCATGACTGGAGGGCAGCTCATGACTGGAGGGCAGCTCATGACTGGAGGGCAGCTCATGACTGTAGGGCAGCTCATGACTGGAAGGCAGCTCATGACTGGAGTGCAGCTCATGACTGGAAGGCAGCTCATGACTGGAGGGCAGCTCATGACTGGAGGGCAGCTCTGGCAGCTCCTGACTGGCTGGCGGCTCTGGCAGCTCCTGACTGGCTGGCGGCTCTGGCAGCTCCTGACTGGCTGGCGGCTCTGGCAGCTCCTGACTGGCTGGCGGCTCTGGCAGCTCTTGACTGGCTGGCGGCTCTGGTAGCTCCTGACTGACTGGCGGCTCTGGCGGCTCCTGACTGACGGCTCTAGTGGCTCCTGACTGACGGACGGCTCTAGCGGCTCCTGACTGACGGACGGCTCTAATGGCTTGGGACAGACGGGCGGCTCTAATGGCTCGTGGCAGACGGATGGCTCAGATGGCGCTGGGCAGACGGATGGCTCAGATGGCGCTGGGCAGACGAGCAGTGCAGGCAGCTCAGACAGCGCTGGGCAGACGAGCAGTGCAGGCGGCGTTGGGCAGACGGCCGACTCTGACCTGCTGAGGCACACAGTAGGCCTGGTGCGTGGTGCCGGAACTGGTGGTACCGGGCTGAGGTCACGCACCTCAGGGTGAGTGCGGGGAGAAGGAACAGTGCGTACAGGGCTCTGGAGACGCACAGGAGGCTTGATGCGTGGTGCCGGAACTGGAGGCACTGGGCTGGAGACACGCACCACAGGAAAGTGCGTGGAGGAGGAACAGGGCTCTGGAGACGCACTAGAAGCCTGGTACGTGGTGTAGGCACTGGTGGTACTGGGCTGGGGCGGGAAGGTGGCGCCGGATATACCGGACCGTGCAGGCGTAGTGGCTCCCTTGAGCACCGAGCCTGCCCAACCTTACCTGGTTGAATGCTCCCCGTAGCCCGTCCAGTGCGGGGAGGTGGAATAACCCGCACTGGGCTGTGTTGGCGAACCGGGGACACCATACGTAAGGCTGGTGCCATGTACACCGGCCCGAGGAGACGTACTGGAGGCCAGATATGTTGAGCCGGCTTCATGGCACTTGGCTCAATGCTCAATCTAGCCCGCCCAGTGCGGGGAGGTGGAATAACCCGCACCGGGCTATGCACACGTACAGGAGAAACCGTGCGCTCTTCCGTATAACACGGTGTCTGCCCGTACTCCCGCTCTCCACGGTAAGCATGGGAAGTGGGCGCAGGTTTCCTACCTACCTTCGCCACACTACCCTTATCCTCCCCCCCCCCCCCCCCCAATACATTTTGGGGGTTTCTTCACGGGCTTCCAGCCACGCTTCCGTGCTGCCTCCTCATACTACCACTCCTGGGCTTTAGCTGCCTCCATCTCTTCCTGAGAGCGGCGATATTCTCCAATGTGAGCCCAGTGTCCTTTACCCTCCAGAATTTCCTCCCATGTCCAGGATTCCTGTGTAGTGGGCCGGTGCTGCTCGTACTCACGCTGCTTGGTCCGAGTTTGGTGGGTGGTTCTGTAACGGCAGTCTAAGTCATCCTCCTCCTCAGACGAGGAGAGGCGAGAAGGATCTGAGGACCAATGTGCAGCGTGGTAATTTTCCATGATTTAATTAACACTAAACAAGACACTATACAAAATGACAAAACAACCTAACCGTCACAGTCCTAGCTGGTGCAGACAAAACACAAAGACAGGAAACAACCACCCACAATCCCCAACACAAAACAAGCCAGCTATATATGATTCTCAATCAGGGACAATGATTGACAGCTGTCTCTGATTGAGAACCATATTTGTTACACTTTGTTGCGAAATAGGAAGCCGATTCTAGATTTAATTTTGGATTGGAGATGCGTAATGTGAGTCTGGAAGGAGAATTTTCCAGTCTAACCAGACACCTAGGTATTTCTAGTTGTCCACATATTCTAAGTCAGTACCGTCCAGGGTAGTGATGCTGGACGGGCAGGTGCAGGCAGCGATCGGTTGAAGAGCATGCATTTAGTTTTACTTGCATTTAAGAGCAGTTGGAGGCCACGGAAGGAGAGTTGTATGGCATTGAAGCTCGTCTGGAGGTTAGTTAACACAGTGTCCAAAGAAGGGCCAGAAGTATACAGAATGGTGTCTTCTGCATAGAGGTGGATCAGATAATCACCAGCAGCAAGAGCGACATCATTGATGTATACAGAAAAAAGAGTCGGCCCGAGAATTGAACCCTGTGGCACCCCCATAGAGACTGCCAGAGGTCCGGACAACAGGCCCTCCGATTTGACACACTGAACTCTGTCTGAGAAGTAGTTGGTGAACCAGCCGAGGCAGTCATTTGAGAAACCAAGGCTGTTGAGTCTGCCGATAAGAATGTGGTGATTGGGGGGGTTGGAGGGGCACCATGAGCGACTGAGGTGTTTTCCGTTTGCTCCCGCAGTATTCTTAAAGTGTATGTGAATTTTGCATCAGAACCGTATTTATTTTCAAATATTAGTTTGGTGATCCGTTTCCATAAAAACCAAGACTACTTTGCTTTCCAATGTCAGCATGTCGACGAAACATAAGGCCAAAAACATGACTTTGAGACAACCCGGCCTACAAGACCCACTCTTATCACCGCCCTCTCCTGAGTCTGAGGGCCCAGGGACTCACACTTTACCCGGGTGTACGGCTTGGCCTGGAGGCGCTGAAATGAACATTCTCGAGGCCATCAAACTACTACACTCTGAGATAGCTGAAATGAAAACGGAGGTAGTTGCTACGATTGAGGCCTGAATAAAAGCAGATCTAACCATCCTGCGGAACAAGACAATGCCAGCAATCACATCACTCAAAACAACAACCAAGTTGCACACTTCAACGATTGCAGCACTGGAGACCTCTGCTACCAATGTCTACAACTTAACTACCTCCCTGGAGGCTGACGTGAAACGCCTGGCTGCGGATCTGAAAAAGGTGCAGGAGAGTTGTGTGAGTTTAGAGGGATTATCTCGCCGCAATAACCTGAGACTAGTAACGGTCCCAGAGTCAGCGAAAATGCCTTGCGTCACGGATTTCGTTTCTGGGCTGCTGAAGGATGTTCTTGCCATGGATGAGAAGCCACTAATTGATCGTACCGGTCGCTGTGCCCAAAGCCCCGGGATGGTGAGGGGCCCCGTGACATCATTCTTCAAGTGCACTTTTTCCATGAGAAGATGGAGATTCTCAGACGAGCCCTCAATACCACTCTGAGCTTTCAAGGACAGAGCTTCTCTATCTACCAGGACTACTCTCCTACAGTTTCCAGGCAGCCCGCAGCTTTCGGGAAGGCCAAACGACTACTACGGGACCATCCAGGTGTGAAGTATGGACTGCGATTCCCAGCCCGTCTATGGCTTTCTCATGATAGTAAAGACTATACATTTGATTCTCCGGATGAGGCTATGGCTCACATTCAACGTCACATCAAGAAGTCTTGCCCATAGATCAGCAAATGTTGCTTGCGAACTGTGGATACTAAGTAAATATCCCACCTGTGGTACAATTATGTTTAATTATAACATACTATTCTTGTATAGTTGGGGAGTTGGCGAACACATTCAGGCTTATTTGATGTGATCTAATGTTTTGATCATCTAGTGAGCTTGCCTTACAGGCATTCAGTCATTTTAATTTCATTGTATTAAGGTTTTAATAAACTCCTGTGTTTCTAGGCTGTCTCATTCACCTATTCAGTTTGTTTACATAGTGTTTCAGTGACTCAAAATATTTTTGGTTATTTGTTTACTGGGTCGGTACAAACGGATGCAGTAAACAAATAACCAAAAAAGGGGTTGAATTGTTCAGTTCTATGTTGTCATTCTGTCTAATGTACGGTGTAAGTATCTTACACCGTACATTATTACTCTGAGACAAGTTATTCTGGGGTTTTTGGGTACTCATTGCTTTTCCACTCTATGCTCTAATGACAGCGTTGTATAACGGGAGTGCTCAGGGTGGCTGAAATAATACGATCAAGTATATTTCGTGGAACATCAAGGGGGTTAACAACTCTGTGAAGCGTAAGAGGGTGCTGCCACACTTAAACGGTTTGAATGCAAATGTTGCTTTTCTACAAGAGACTTACTTGAGGACTGGTGAGAATTTTAGGATGCGTAGGGACTGGGTTGGTCAAGTGTTCCACTAACTTTCATAGTAAATCAAGAGGTGCTGCCATTTTGGTTGATAAATCTACCGTAATTTCCGGACTATAAGCCGCTACTTTTTTCCCACGCTATGAACCTTGCGCTTTATACAATGACCCGGCTAATTTATGGATTTTTCCCGCTTTCACAAATTCATGCCGCCAAAAAACTGAGCACCTTCACATAATGTGAAGTAAATCGAGCGCGCTCAAACTTTCCATCATTCTGATTACGGTAGTCATTTTGTCACCCTCATCATGGCAAAGACACGGAGAAATGCATGTGATGCAGCTTTCAATTTGAAGGCGATCGATCTGGCTGTTTGAAAAGGAAATAGAGCTGCTGCACGGGAGCTTGGCCTTAATGAGTCGATGATAAGACGTTGGAAACAGCAGCGTGAGAAACTGACTCAGTGCAAAAAGACAACAAAAGCTTTCAGAGGAAAGAAAAGCAGATGGCCCGAACAAGAAAATGAGGCTTGGATGACAAGTGGGGAGAAATCCTTCACTAAAACGGGCCGCATGCGAAGAGCGACTTATGGTCAAGTCTGCCAGTGGGTCCTGACAGCGTGGAGCTGCTGCGTATTGAAGAGGGCAGCATAAGCTCAGCGGGGAATTTGCCTCCGGATGAAAGTGAGGAGAGCACAATGAAAACGATCCAACATCGGATGAAGCAATTCTGAGGCTATTCAACTCCGACACCAAAGGAGATGACTTCAGTGGTTTCAGTGCACAGGAGGAAGATAGTGACCAATGACTTTCTTGGTAGGCTACTGTTTACTGCTATTTAAAAAAAAAATATGTTACAAGCCTGTTTCGTTAAAGCCTATTTATTTTTGTTACAAGACGTGTTTCGTTTAAAGGCTGTGTAAAGTTCATTTGTTTCAATGTACCGGTAGGCACCTGCGGCTTATAGACACGTGCAGTTTATTTATGTACAAAATACATTTAAAAAAAAAAAATTCAGTGGGTGCGGCTTATATTCAGGTGCGCTTAATAGTCCAGCAATTACGGTACTCCCTTTGTAGCTTCTGAGGTTATCGCTGATCCTAAAGGACGATACTTCATAGTAACCGGTAAACTGTTTTCTACCTCTCTTGTTTTGGCTAGTGTTTATGCTCCCAATTGGGATGACACAAGTTTAATTTCTTCCTTTTTATCTGCTACACCCAATTTAGATTCTCATTTGCTGATTTTAGGGCGGGATTTCAACTGTACAATGTCCCCAGTTCTTGACAAGTCCTCACAAAGAACTACAGGCCCAACTAAATGTGCCCTACTTATTTAATCTTTTCTTCAGAAATATTCTATGTGTGAGGCCTGGCGTTTCCTACACCCTACAGATAGACAGTATTCCTTTTATTCTCATGTTCATCAAACATACTCCCGGATTGATTACTTCTTTTTGGACAAAAAACTTCTGCCTATCCTTCGGCAGTGTACTTACAAGAGTATTGTTATTTCTGACCATTCACCATTAGTGCTTGAACTAGAGTTTCCCCAGCGACCTCCTATGTGTTATCAATGGCGTCTTAACCCCATTTTACTCTCAGATAAGGAGTTTGTCAATTTCATTTCTTATGAAATCACCTTATTCCTAGAAACTAATTCAACACCAGGTATGTCCTGCTCTACCATATGGGAGTCTCTCAAAGCATACCTACGTGGCCAAATTATTTCTTATACAGCCAACCAAAACAAAGTTCGCTCCGGATACAGCCGGTATGTTGTGTTTTGCATCATTGATACAAAATGCATTTAAAAAAGCTGAATGGTGGGGCTGGAGAAATGTAACCACTCTCAAATGTATAGACAGCAATATGGATGCAAGGACAGACCATCAATGATACAAACATTATAGTTTTAACCATGTTTACATTAAGTTTGTTTGCAAAAATTGGAGTTAAACAAGCTTATATGTTGGGCTCTAGTCGGGTACCACAATCGAACTAAGCTCATGAGGCATTTATATGTTATTGTCACGTGTCCTCCCTCTCCGGCCTCTAGGTCACCAGGCTGCTCGTTATGTCGCACACCTGTCACCATCGTTATGCGCATTATGACATTCACCTGGACTCCTTCACCTCCTTGATGATTACCTTCCCTATATATGTCACTCCCTTTGGTTCCTTCCCCAGGCGTCATTGTTTCTCTTTCATTTTGGTGCGCTGTTTGTGTTTCTTGTTTTGTTCATTTATTAATTAAATGTATTCACTCCCTGAACTTGCTTCAGCGTACAATGTGACAGAATGACGACTCACCAAAGGGAAGCATCAGGGAGTGCTTTTTTGTCTGTTTTGGAGGTGATGTCGGGTCCAGATGTCAAGACCCTCGTAAAGCATCATAGTAAAATAGAAGGATGCATTGCAAAAACTGTAACAATGTGCGCTGAGAGTAAGGAAGCAAGTTCAGGGAGTGAGTATTTTAATAAAATAAACAGAACATGATACAAAACAAGAAACACTAATAGCACACCGACATGAAACAATGACTCCTGGGGAAGGAGCCAATGGGAGTGACATATATAGGGCAGGTAATCAAGGAGCTGATGGAGTCCAGGTGAGTGTCATATTGTGCTAATGCACGTAACAATGGTGACAGGTGTGCGCCTTAACGAGCAGCCTGGTGACCTAGAGGCCGGAGAGGGAGCACACATGACATAAATAAATACAGTGCATTCGTAAAGTATTGAGATCCCTTGATTTTCTCAAAATGTTGTTACGTTACAGCCTTATTCTAAAATGTATTAAATCGTTTTTTACCCCCTCATCAATCTACACACAATACCCCATAATGACAAAGCAAAGAGTTTTTATACATTTTTGCAAATGTACTTCCGCTGGCCTTTTGGCAGAGAAGCAGGTATAGTTCTGAGTACCGTCTCAAAAGTCAAAAATCCATAATAAATTCCTGACAACTTGCCGTTGAACCTTCAAAATGCTTAATAACATGGACCTACGCGACCAAGTACCCTCAACTAAGGCACAGGGAAGCCTAAAAGCACCCCAAACAAAGCAAGACAGTGAGCCAACAAAGACCAACGAGGATACATCCAACTGCTCCGTATTGAAGACTCTGAATCAACAACAAACGTCGATGCAGGCAATGGTCAAACAAGCAGTTAATAAGGAATCCCTGCAGGACTTTTCCCAGCCAAAGATAGGAGTCACAAAAAGCAGAAATAGAGATAAAATGAATCACTAACCTTTGATGATATTCATCAGATGACACTCATAGGACATCATGTTACACAATACATGTATGTTATGTTCGATAATGTGCATATTTATATCCAAAAATCTCAGTTTACATTGGCGCCATGTTCAGAAATGCCTCCAAATTATCCGGAGAAATTGCAGAGAGCCACATCAAATAACATAAATACTCATCATAAACTTTGATGGAAGATACATGTTTTACATAGAATTAAAGATACACTTGTTCTTAATGCAACCGCTGTGTCAGATTTCAAATAAAACTTTACGGAAAAAGCAAACCATGCAATAATCTGAGACGGCGCTCAGATAGAAACAAAATTTCTCCGCCATGTTGGATTCAACAGAAATACGAAATTACATCATAAATATTCCCTTACCTTTGATGATCTTCATCAGAATGCACTCCCAGGAATCCTAGTTCCACAATAAATTGTTGTTTTGTTCGATAATGTCCATTATTTATGTCCAAGTAGCTACTTTTGTTAGCACGTTTAGTACACATATCCAAACACTCGTGCATGTCCAGGCGAACTTCAGACGAAAACTTCAAAAAGTTATATTACAGGTCGAATAAACTTGTCAAACTAAGTAAAGAATCAATCTTTAGGATGTTGTTATCATAAATATTCAATAACGTTCCAACTGGAGAATTCCTTTGTGTCTATAGAAGTTATAGAACTCAAGTCGATATCATGTGGGATGCGCATGACCAGGACCTGGCACTCTGTCAGACCACTGACTCAAACAGCTCCTATCCGGCTCAACATCACAGTAGAAGCTTCATTCAACATTCTACAGACTGTTGACATCTACTGGAAGGCGTAGGAAGTGCAAACAGATCCATATCCCACTGGGATTTCAATAGGCGATGAGTTGAAAATCGACCAGCCTCAGAATTCCCACTTCCTGTTTGGATTGTTTCTCAGGTTTTTGCCTGCCATATGAGTTCTGTTATACTCACAGATATCATTCAAACAGTTTTAGAAACTTCAGAGTGTTTTCCATGCAATAGTATTATTAATATGCATATATTAGCATCTGGGACAGAGTGGGAGGCAGTTCACTCTGGGCATGCTATTCATCCAAAGTGAAAATGCTGCCCCCTATCCCTAAAAAGTTAAAAGTAGAAGCTCAAATTGTTTGGGCACAGACCTGGATAGTAAGACAGAACTCTGCAGGCTATCTCTGCAGTAGATTACAACTCCAAACCTTTGGCAGTTCTATCTTGTCAGAAAATGTTATAGTTAGGGATGGAAATTTCAGGGCTTTTGGTGGTCTGCCTAAGCCAGGATTCAGACATGGCTAAGACATCCGGGTTGGCAGAGTGTGCTAAAGCAGTGAATAAAACAAACTTAGGGAGTAGGCTTCTAATGTTAACATGCATGAAACCAAGGCTTTTATGGTTACAGAAGTCAACAAATTCTGGGCGTGGTAGAATAGATTCAAGGCATAATGTACAGACAAAGGTATGGTGGGCTGTGAATACAGTGGAGGTAATAGGCTAAGAGTGACGATGAGAGTTATTGTCTCTAGAGACATCATTTAAACCAGGTGAGGTCACCGCATGTGTGGGAGGTGGAACATAAGGGTTAGCTCAGGCATATTGAGCAGGGATAGAGGCTCTACAGTGAAATAAGGCAATAATCACTAACCACAACTACAATGGAAAAGGCATATTGACATTAGGGAGAGGCATGCGTAGCCGAGTGATCATAGGGTCCAGTGAGTAGCTAGGCGGGCTGGAGACACGGCGATTCAGACAGCTAGTGGGCCAGGGCTAGCAGGCTATAGAGACAGGAGAACCTTGAATGACCTGACTTTGATGGGAAACATAAAATAACCTCCTACAATAAAAATTCTAATGGAATTGGTGAGGCTACAGTAGATCAGCTCTCTCTCTCTACCTCCATCTCTCCTTCCCCTCTGCACCCTCCCTCCCTCTCTAACCACCCTGTTGGGACCCTATTACCAAAGTGTGTGCTAATACACCTATTGAGGCCGGAACGGTTCTCTGTCTGTCTCTGTCTCTCTCTCCGTCTCCCTCTCCTTCTCTCCTCTCTCCCTCTCATATCCCCTTCCTCTCTTTCTCTCTCTCTAAACAACAGTGGATCGATTCAGCTTATTGACAAGTAAATGTATCGCATAAATTACATATTTTCTGTGCTATATCCTATCTATCTCTTTAGCATCAATGAGTGACTATCCCTATAAATGTGTTGTTCTAATTCCTTTGAGATTTGATTGGAATGGATTTATTACTGTAACAGTGATAATCTACCCGAGCAGAGTCCCTCTGGTACGACAACCAAACAAAATGAGCATCAAACTAATTTACACCTCATCCCTCCATGGACTAACAGATCAGCCTGTTTATATTCACGCCAGATCGTTACTATAATCAACAAGGTCAACACACATACAGGGGCACAAATAAGCACACCCACACACACACACACACACACACACACACACACACACACACACACACACACACACACACACACACACACACACACACACACACACACACACACACACACACACACACACACACACACACACACACACACACACACACACACACACATCACACACATACACACGCTAGAAAGAGACAATTTTAATCAGGAAGTTTCAACGTCCTCCTGGTGTACCACAATGTCCGGCCTTCATAGGGAATGCACGATGCATGACGGGGCCAGAGCAGGAAGCACTGCCCCACACTGAGCTGTAGTCTTTCAGAGGCTGGAAAGAATGTGTCACCTTGTATATTTAGCATTGAATATGCCGATGGGAACATCGCTGAAAGACGTCCAATGGCTCTATTGAACAAGGACAACCATGTATACACACACATAAACGTACGATCAGTATAACATAGAGCTTTCAGATCTAGTCCACCGCGTCAATATGCCGGATGAGGTTATCGGGTGTATCATTCGGCTCATGAAACCCAGACACGCCTTCTTGGTGGTTATATGCGAAACACATCTAACTGAAGTTGCCATTTCCCTTTAACCTTTTACTGCGGTGGGCTAAATCAGGTTTAAACAGCGTTTCTTGATAGTCTTAAACAAATCTACTTTCAAACTAAAGTATACACCTCACACACATGGCTATGAGCTTAAAAAGAAGAAGACACCTGTACCATGTCAGATATAAAATTCAAATCAAATCAAAATCACATTTTATTTGTCACAATACAACAGGTGAACCCCGTTGATGAGAATGGGGGAGTGCTCGGTCCTCCTTTTCCTGTAGTCCACAATCATCTCCTTTGTCTTGATCACATTGAGGGAGAGGTTGTTGTCCTTGCACCACACGGTCAGGTCTCTGACCTCCTCCCTATTGGCTGTCTCGTCGTTGTCGGTGATCAGGCCTACCACTGTTATCTCATCGGCAAACTTAATGATGGTGTTGGAGTCGTGCTTGGCCATGCAGTCATGAGTGAACAGGGAGTACAGGAGGGGACTGAGCACGCACCCCTGACGGGCCCCCGTGTTGACGATCAGCGTGGCAGGTGTCTTGTTACCTACCCTTACCACCTGGGGGCGGCCCGTCAGGAAGTCCCGGATCCAGTTGCAGAGGGAGCTGTTAAGTCCCAGGGTTCTTAGCTTATTGATGATCTTTGAGGGCACTATGGTGTTGAACGCTGAGCTGTAGTCAATAAATAGCATTCTCACGTAAGTGTTCCTTTCGTCCAGTTGGGAAAGGGCAGTGTGGAGTGCAATAGAAATTGCATCATCTGTGGATCTGTTGGGGCGGTATGCAAATTGGAGTGGGTCTAGGGTTTCAGGGATAATGGTGTTGATGTGAGCCATGACCAGCCTTTCAAAGCACTTCATGGCTACAGACATGAGCGCTGTGGGTCAGTAGTCATTTAGGCAGGTTACCTTAGTGTTCTTGGGCACAGGGACTATGGTGATCTTCTTGAAACATGTTGGTATTACAGGGAGACGTTGAAATGAGTTGAAATGTATTACATTTTGAGTTTGCATCCCAATATTACACTTTATATACATCACAGAAGACTGAAATATAACAAAACCGTTTGACATAGAAAACACCAGATTCTCTGCAGATTAAAAAAAAAGAAAAGTTTATTAATAACCAAATTATGATATTCATAACATGCCATCAATGAGGCCACCAGTCATTTGAATGCAGGAAATGTACAACGCAAGTAGCTAAATAGACAGGCTTCCATCAACACAAGTAGCTAGATAGACAGGCTTCCATCAACACAAGTAGCTAGATAGACAGGCTTCCATCAACACAAGTAGCTAGATAGACAGGCTTCCATCAACACAAGTAGCTAGATAGACAGGCTTCCATCAACACAAGTAGCTAGATAGACAGGCTTCCATCAACACAAGTAGCTAGATAGACAGGCTTCCATCAACACAAGTAGCTAGATAGACAGGCTTCCATCAACACAAGTAGCTAGATAGACAGGCTTCCATCAACACAAGTAGCTAAATAGACAGGCTTCCATCAACACAAGTAGCTAGATAGACAGGCTTCCATCAACACAAGTAGCTAAATAGACAGGCTTCCATCAACACAAGTAGCTAGATAGACAGGCTTCCATCAACACAAGTAGCTAAATAGACAGGCTTCCATCAACACAAGTAGCTAGATAGACAGGCTTCCATCAACACAAGTAGCTAGATAGACAGGCTTCCATCAACACAAGTAGCTAGATAGACAGGCTTCCATCAACACAAGTAGCTAGATAGACAGGCTTCCATCAACACAAGTAGCTAGATAGACAGGCTTCCATCAACACAAGTAGCTAGATAGACAGGCTTCCATCAACACAAGTAGCTAAATAGACAGGCTTCCATCAACACAAGTAGCTAGATAGACAGGCTTCCATCAACACAAGTAGCTAAATAGACAGGCTTCCATCAACACAAGTAGCTAGATAGACAGGCTTCCATCAACACAAGTAGCTAGATAGACAGGCTTCCATCAACACAAGTAGCTAGATAGACAGGCTTCCATCAACACAAGTAGCTAAATAGACAGGCTTCCATCAACACAAGTAGCTAGATAGACAGGCTTCCATCAACACAAGTAGCTAGATAGACAGGCTTCCATCAACACAAGTAGCTAGATAGACAGGCTTCCATCAACACAAGTAGCTAGATAGACAGGCTTCCATCAACACAAGTAGCTAGATAGACAGGCTTCCATCAACACAAGTAGCTAGATAGACAGGCTTCCATCAACACAAGTAGCTAAATAGACAGGCTTCCATCAACACAAGTAGCTAGATAGACAGGCTTCCATCAACACAAGTAGCTAAATAGACAGGCTTCCATCAACACAAGTAGCTAGATAGACAGGCTTCCATCAACACAAGTAGCTAAATAGACAGGCTTCCATCAACACAAGTAGCTAGATAGACAGGCTTCCATCAACACAAGTAGCTAGATAGACAGGCTTCCATCAACACAAGTAGCTAGATAGACAGGCTTCCATCAACATGAGTGGAGATGGAGCCAGTGCAACTTTCCCTCCTTTTAAACCAGGTACTTTCAATTGATTTGCTGTGGTTAAAACATTGAAGTGTGGCCTTCATACTGATGGATAGCCATGTGGGCACAGATATCAATGTTCTAAAGAAGAAAATATCAATTCCAGACAGCTGTTTTAACAGGAAAGACAGCCATCTTCTGACTAACTCCAACTATTCTGAAGGACAGCTGGAGGTTAAATTCTCGGTTTCCTGGATTGGACAGCCAATCCATATCATGTAAGCATATATAATTCAAATGGACAAAGAGAAGGGCAGAGAGAAACAGACACTAAGAGAGTGAGAGAGAGAGAGACAAAGTGTGTGTGTGTGTGTGTGTGTGTGTGTGTGTGTGTGTGTGTGTGTGTGTGTGTGTGTGTGTGTGTGTGTGTGTGTGTGTGTGTGTGTGTGTGTGTGTGTGTGTGTGTGTGTGTGTGTGTGTGTGTGTGTGTAATGTTTGTGTGTGATGACCAGTGAGTTTCAGTAAGAGTTTAATCTTTTCTGGGTACTGTGTTAGAATACTAATGTTGTGGTCTGCTGTGATGTGGCAGGCTCATGTTTATTGTCATCAATCTTGTCCTGGAGGCAGAATTGAGCGATATCCCCATAGTCAAAATATATTGTAAATATTCATGATTTCTTTTGTTTATTTCTTGTCTTAATTAAAGTTTAGGGTTAGTCATTAGGGTTAGCAGTGTGGTTATGGTTAGGGTTAATGACTTTGTGGCTGGTCTAGCTAGTGACAACTCTGCAGAGCTGCCAGTGATGTTGTACTCCAGTAGGAAACCATTATGGATGGACTCCTTAACAATGTTCCCTCACATTTTGGGGGTCACTGAGCAAATTGTTGGTCTTGTGAGCGGAAACATGAACATTGTGAGAATTCTGTGAAACTTCGGGCAGGCGTTTACAGTGAACACTGAGGCTGTATCTTACAGTTTAGACAGTAGCCAATAGGGTTTAGTGGCTGTTGGAGCATAATGTAGGTCTACCAACAAAACCAATGGAGCAAAACCCATAACATTTTCACATGAAAATAGCTTTCATTTATATGATATAGCCTACAGTAGCCTATATGTGGTGTTCAATGCAGGCCAACATTGCATGAGACTTTTAAAATCATTTTTGCATTAAGAAGGACTTGACATTAATTAATTATTTTTGACTTGGTCTGTAACACCATGGGCCAAATAGGTGACTGTAAATTGCATTGTATTGGGTTGTATGATGCAATAAACCACTTTACAAAATAAAATGTATTGTTAATACCATGCAGAGAATTAGACAACATAGACTACCCCTCTGCCTACTGGCTTATTTACATATCCAAGCCTGCATCAAAATACAACAATGCCCCTTTAATTAAGACATAAGCTTTTTACCTGACTGGCTTTTCAAAGACAGTTTGAAATGTAGCCTACACATTTTGTGCTCTTGTAGGAAGCAGTAACTCCCCATTGCTGACCTATACTTATCTATAACACGGCTAATAACTAGCTAACTAGAAAAGAATATCAACAAATGTGCACACGCGAGGCTCTGCGCTCTGAACTGATCTGATAAGCTCATTTACTCGCAGGTGATTGAAAGACTGCTGAAGGGCTACCACCCCAATATAATTCTACTCTGACTCAAAATCACAGACCCAATCTTGCAATGTTAGATTTGTTTTCATCTGTTGCATTGAAAAGGGGCTGATATAATGTTGATTCGATCACAGAAAAAACATTGATATACAGTTGAAGTCGGAAGTTTACATACACCTTAGCCAAGTACACCTAAACTCAGTTTTTCACAATTTCTGACAGGGCTTGTGATGGCCACTCCATTACCTTGACTTTGTTGTCCTTAAGCCATTTTGCCACAACTTTGGAAGTATGCTTGGGGTCATTGTCCATTTGGACGACCCATTTGCGACCAAGCTTTAACTTCCTGACTGATGTCTTGAGATGTTGCTTCAATATATCCACATCATTTTCTTCCCTCGTGATGCCATCTATTTTGTGAAGTGCACCAGTGTCACGTTCCTGACCTGTTTTCTGTTGTTTGGTATGTGTTTAATTGGTCAGGGCGTGAGTTTGGGTGGGTAGTCTATGTTATGTGTTTTCTATGTTGGGTTAATGGGTTGCCTGGTATGGCTCTCAATTAGAGGCAGGTGTTTGGTGTTTCCTCTGATTGAGAGTCATATTAAAGTAGGTTGTTCTCACTGTTTGTTTGTGGGTGATTGTTCCTGTGTCTGTGTAATCCACATGGGACTGTTTCGTTTGTTCGTTCGTTTTAGGTAGTCTGTTCCTGTTCTTGCGTCCTTCGTCTAATTGTAAGTTCGTTTGTTTCAGGTCTGTTGCCTTCGTTTATTGTTTTGTAGTTTGTTCTAGTGTTTTGTCAGTGTTTCGTCTGTTTGTAATAAATCGTTATGTATTCAACACCCGCTGCGCCTTGGTCCGTTCATACACCACCAGACGAACGTTACAACCAGGCCCTCCTGGAGCAAAGCACCCCCACAACATCCCAACCGTGCTTCACGGTAGTGCTCTTCTGTTTGCTAGCCTCACCCTTTTTCCTCTAAACATAACGATGGTCATTATGGCCAAACAGTTCTATTTTTGTTTCATCAGACCAGAGGACATTTCTCCAAAAAGTACGACTTTTGTCCCAATGTGCAGTTGCAAACCGTAGTCTGGCTTTTTTCTGGCAGTTTTGGAGCAGTGGCTTCTTCCTTGCTGAGCGGCCTTTCAGGTTATGTCGATATAGGACTCCTTTTACTGTGGATATAGACACTTTTGTACCTGTTTCCTCCAGCATCTTCACAAGGTCCTTTGCTGTTGTACTGGGATTGATTTGCACTTTTCGCACGGAAGTACATTCATCTCTAAGAGACAGAAGGCGTCTCCTTCCTGAGCGGTATGACAGCTGCATGGTCCCATGGTGTTTATACTTGCGTACTATTGTTTGTACAGATGAACGTAGTACCTTCAGGTGTTTGGAAATTGCTCCCAAGGATGAACCAGTCTTGTGGAGGTCTACAATTTTCTTGGCTGATTTCTTTTGATTTTCCCATGATGTCAAGCAAAGAGGCACTGAGTTTGAAGGTAGGCCTTGAAATACATCCACAGGTGCACCTCCAATTGACTCAAATTATGCCAATTAGCCTATCAGAAGCTTCTAAAGCCATGACATCATTTTCTGGAATTTTGCTTATAGGCACAGTCAACTTAGTGTATGTAAACTTCTCTTCCACTGGAATTGTGATATAGTGAATTGTAAGTGAAATAATCTGTCTGTAAACAAAAATGACTTGTGTCATGCACAAAGTAGATGTCCTAACCAACCTGCCAAAACTATAGTTTGTTAACAAGAAATTTGTGGAGTGGTTGAAAAACGAGTTTTAATGACTCCAACCTAAGTGTATGTAAACTTCGGACTTCAACTGTATATAGTGCAAACTAATGGAGCAACCTGAGTGACGTTCAATCTCTTGAGTCTCTGTGTTGCCTGGCATTTCTTGCCTGCAGCAGTCCTGGAGGAGGTGCACGGCCACACACACGCACAGCATAGAGGGAACATTACTCCTCAACCATAATGCTCATATGACTCCCACTCTGTGTGTGTGTGTGTGTGTGTGTGTGTGTGTGTGTGTGTGTGTGTGTGTGTGTGTGTGTGTGTGTGTGTGTGTGTGTGTGTGTGTGTGTGTGTGTGTGTGTGTGTGTGTGTGTGTGTGTGTGTAACTTTGTGTGTGTGTTTGTGTGCAGTAGTGAAAAAAGTATCAATTGTCATACTTGAGTAAAAGTAAAGATTCCTTAATCGTAGAAGTGAAAGTCACCCAGTAAAATACTACTTGAGTAAAAGTCTAAAAGTATCTGCTTTCAAATATATTTATGTATCAAAAGTAAATGCTATAAATCATTTAAAATTCCTCATACTAAGCAAACCAGATGGCACAATGTAATTTCTTTTGTCTATATATTTTTTTTACGGTTAGCCAGGGGCACACTCCAACACTCAGATATAATTTACAAACAAAGCATTTGTGTTTAGTGATTCAGCCAGGTCAGAGACAATAGGGATGACCACGCATTATCTTGATAAGTGCAGATACCCCCCAAAATGACTTAAGTAGTACTTAAAAGTATTTTTACTTAGTTATTTTACACCATAGTCTGTTTGTGTGGGTGTGTGTGTTTAAGCATGTGTATGTTTGTCTTCCTGTGTCTCTGTGTGTTTGTGTGCTTAGACTCCAGAACAGCCTGAATTCTTTGGGGCATGGATTCTACAAGGTGTCAGAAACGTGTGTTGCTCAATTTGTATAACAGGACCAAATGTGTGCCAGGAAAACATTCCCCTGTCAAACCCTGGCCTTAGTTATCTTTGTGTTCAGGGTGTGACATGGGGAAGTTTGTGTGTTTTTTGTATTGTCTAGGGTGTTGTATGTTTTAGGGGGTTTAGTAGAGGAGATGGTTTAGTGTTCAGTGTAGGTGTCTAGGAAAGTCTATGGTTGCCTGAATTGGGTCTCAATTAGAGACAGCTGGTTATTGTTGTCTCTGATTGGGAGCCATATTTAAGGCAACCATAGGCTTTAGTTTTTGTGGGTAATTGTCTATGTCAGAGTGTTTAGTGTCAGCACTTATGTTTGTATAGCTTCACGGTCGTCTGTTTTGTTGTATAGTGTTCGTGTCTTTTTTCGTCTTCTTTCTTTAATAAAGAAGATGTACTTTCCACGCGCTGCGCCTTGGTACTCTCTCAGTCCCGTTGACGATCGTGACAGAATTACCCACCAATGCAGGACCAAGCGGCGTGTAAAGCGGCAACAGGACCCACCTACACAGGATTCATGGACATGGGAGGAGATACTGGATGGTAAGGGGCCTTGGGCACAACCGGGAGAATATCGCCTTCCTCGTGAAGAGCTGGAGGCAGCTAAAGCCGAGAGGAGGCGATATGAGGAGGCAGCACGGAAGCAAGGCTGGAAGCCCGTGAGTACAACCCAAAAATTTCTTGGGGGGGGCCTTAAAGGGAGTGTGGCGAAGTCAGGTAGGAGACCTGCGCCTACTCCCTGTACTTACCGTGGAAAGCGAGAGTACGGGCAGACACCTTGTTACGCAGTAGAGCGCACGGTGTCTCCTGTACGCGTGCATAGCCCGGTTCGGTACATTCCAGCTCCACATATCAGCCGGGCTAGATTGAGCGTTGAGCCGGATGTCATGAAGCCGGCCCAACGCATCTGGTCACCAGTGCGTCTCCTCGGGCCGGCTTACATTTACATTTACATTTAAGTCATTTAGCAGACGCTCTTATCCAGAGCGACTTACAAATTGGTGCATTCACCTTATGACGTTACATGGCACCAGCCTTACGCATGGTGTCCCCGGTTCGCCTACATAGCCCGGTGCGGGTTATTCCACCTCCCCGCACTGGTCGGGCGACGGGGAGCATACAACCAGGTAAGGTTGGGCAGGCTCAGTGCTCAAGGGAGCCAGTACGCCTGTACGGTCCGGTATTTCCGGCGCCACCTCCCCGCCCCAACCCAGTACCACCAGTGCCTCCTCCACGCACTAGCCCTATGGTGCTTGTCTCCAGCCCTTTACTACCAGTGCCTAAACCACGCACCAAGCCTCCTGTGTGTCCCCAGAGTCCTGTGCGTCCTGTTGCTGCTCCCCGCACTAGCCCTGAGATCGGTGTCCCCAGCCCGGTACCACCAGTTCCGGCACCACACACTAGGCCTAATGTGCGTCCCCAGTGTCCAGTATGCCCTGTTCCTTCTCCCCGCACTAGCCCTGAGATGCGTGTCCCCAGCCCGGTAACACCAGTTCCGGCACCACGCACCAGGCCTACAGTGCGCCTCAGCCGGCCAGAGTCTGCCGTCTGCACAGCGATGCCTGAACTGCCCGTCTGCCAAGCGCCATCTGAGCCATCCGTCTACCCAGCGCCATCTGAGCCATCCGTCTACCCAGCGCCATCTGAGCCATCCGTCTGCCCCGAGCCATTAGAGCCGCCCGTCTGTCCCGAGCCGTCAGAGCCGTTCGTCAGTCAGGAGCCGCTAGAGCCATTCGTCAGACAGGATCTGCCAGAGCCGTCAACCAGACAGGATCTGCCAGAGCCGCCAACCAGACAGGATCTGCCAGAGCCGCCAACCAGACAGGATCTGCCAGAGCCGCCAACCAGACAGGATCTGCCAGATCCGCCAGCCAGCCATGTGCAGCCAGATCCGCCAGCCAGCCATGTGCAGCCAGATCCGCCAGCCAGCCATGTGCAGCCAGATCCGTCAGCCAGTCATTAGCAGCCAGATCCGTCAGCCAGCCATGAGCAGCCAGATCCGTCAGCCAGCCATGAGCAGCCAGATCCGTCAGCCAGCCATGAGCAGCCAGATCCGTCAGCCAGCCATGAGCAGCCAGATCCGTCAGCCAGCCATGGGCAGCCAGATCCGTCAGCCAGCCATGGGCAGCCAGATCCGTCAGCCAGCCATGAGCAGCCAGATCCGTCAGCCAGCCATGAGCAGCCAGATCCGTCAGCCAGCCATGAGCAGCCAGATCCGTCAGCCAGCCATGAGCCGTCATCCAGCCAGGATCCGCCAGAGCCGTCATCCAGCCAGGATCCGCCAGAGCCAGCCAGTCAGGATCCGCCAGCCAGCCAGGATCCACCAGAGCCAGCCAGCCAGGATCCGCCATCCAGCCAGGATCCGTCCCTCAGTCCGGAGCTGCCCCTTATCCTGGTGCTGCCCCTTATCCTGGTGCTGCCCCTTATCCTGGTGCTGCCCCTTATCCTGGTGCTGCCCCTTATCCTGGTGCTGCCCCTTAGTCCGGTGCTGCCCCTTAGTCCGGTGCTGCCCCTTAGTCCGGTGCTGCCCCTTAGTCCGGTGCTGCCCCTTAGTCCGGTGCTGCCCCTTAATCCAGTGGGGTTAATTTGGAGGGTGGCCATTTGGAGGAGGCTACGAAAGCGGGTAGTGACTATGGTGGGGTGGGGACCACGACCAGTGCCAGAGCCGCCACCGTGGATAGACGCCCACCCAGACCCTCCCCTAGACTTGATGCTGGTGCGCCCGGAGTTCGCACCTTAAGGGGGGGGTTATGTCACACCCTGGCCTTAGTTATCTTTGTGTTCATTATTACTTTGGTTAGGTCAGGGTGTGACATGGGGAAGTTTGTGTGTTTTTTGTATTGTCTAGGGTGTTGTATGTTTTAGGGGGTTTAGTAGAGGAGATGGTTTAGTGTTCAGTGTAGGTGTCTAGGAACGTCTATGGTTGCCTGAATTGGGTCTCAATTAGAGACAGCTGGTTATTGTTGTCTCTGATTGGGAGCCATATTTAAGGCAACCATAGGCTTTAGTTTTTGTGGGTAATTGTCTATGTCAGAGTGTTTAGTGTCAGCACTTATGTTTGTATAGCTTCACGGTCGTCTGTTTTGTTGTATAGTGTTCGTGTCTTTTTTCGTCTTCTTTCTTTAATAAAGAAGATGTACTTTCCACGCGCTGCGCCTTGGTCCTCTCTCAGTCCCGTTGACGATCATGACATCCCCACACAGGTACACCACCGCCACCAGCTTGTACAAGGCAGGGTGGGTCCATGGACTCATTTTGCTTACGCCAAATCCTGCCATCAGCATAACGCAACAAGAACCAGGATTTGTCGGACCAGGCAATGTTTTTCCACTCCACAATTGTCCAGTGTTGGTGATCGTGTGTCCACTGGAGCCGCTTCTTCTTGTTTTTAGCTGACAGAAGTGGAACCCGGTGTGGTCGTCTGCTGCAACAGCCCATCCGTGACAAGGATCAATGAGTTGTGGGTTCCGAGATGCCATTCTGCAAACCACTGTTGTACTGCGCCGTTATTTGTCTGTTTGTGACCCGCTTGTTAATAACTTGCACGATTCTTGCCATTCTCCTTCGACCTCTCATCAACGAGATGTTTTCACCCACAGGACTGCCGCTGACTGATTTTTGTTTGTTGCACCATTCTCGGTTTACCCTAGACACTGTCGTGTGTGCAAAGCCCAGGAGGGCTGATATACTGGATCCGGCGGTCCTTGTACCGAGTCGCTTAGGTCACTAGTTTTGCCCATTCTAATGTTCAATGGAACAGTAACTGAATGCCTCAACGCCTGTCTGCCTGATTTATATAGCTACCCACGGCCACGCATTGTAGGATCGATCCATTTTAGTGAATGGGGTGGTGTACCTAATAAACTGGCCACACATTGTAGGATCGATCCATTTTAGTGAATGGGGTGGTGTACCTAATAAACTGGGGAGTCTGTGCTTGTGGAGGTGTGACAGGCAGGATAGCCTGATCAGCAGGCTGCCTAACAGAGTTCCCTGGGTGGGTAGAGGGGAAATTGAGTCCCAGTCTGAGACGTAATGTAAAGGCTGTGTACTGGATTTAGAAAAAAAGTTAAACAGTCAGTGAAGAACAAATTCTTATTTACAATGACAGCCTAGGAACAGTGGATTAACTGCCTTGTTCAGAAGCAGAACGACAGATGTTTACATTGTCAGCTCAGTGATTTGATCTAGCAACCTTTCAGTTATTGGCCCAACGCTCTAACCACTAGGCTACCTGCTGCCCCAATGGTTGGAATCAGGATGAATGAATGGGGACATGAGCACCTTAGTGACCGCAGAACAACATCTGTACCAGCAATCTCTACATAATAATAACAACAATGTGTGTGTGTGTGTGTGTGTGTGTGTGTGTGTGTGTGTGTGTGTGTGTGTGTGTGTGTGTGTGCACGCGTGCGGCGCTGTCTGATTTCCTATGGAACAGAGGGAGTCTGGGTAAAGTTATTTACTTCACAAATTACTTTAAAGCCAAAGGCAGCTAGAATTCTCATTTCTAAAACGGCACACACGCATGCAGACACACATATACATACACAAACAGGAATGGAAAGCTCAGTTCTTTGATTGGGGTTCATGTAGTAGGTAGCGTTTTAAGGAGGGGGATAAACAAAATAAAAGTTGCTGTCTTTGAACAATACACAGCACAATGAGGTCATGGTGAGTTAACACAGCTTACATGACAACAGCATTATCTTTGATATGATTATCACACGCCCAGAGAGTTTTCTGTTCTCATTTAAAGAATATCAAAGACAGAGAATGGAAGAGAGAGAAAGAGAGAGAAAGAGAGAGATAGGGAGAGGGGAATAGAGGTAAAGTAGAAAGGAAAGGAGTGAAAGGGATGGAGGAGAGAGGAAGATAGAGAAACCCTTCCTTTATTGTTGCAACTCTTAGAAGAATAAAAACACCAGAGAACAGAGAAGAGGCCCCAGCTAACCGTTTGTTGCATTATAAGTTAAAACTAGATGAGAACCATAGAAACACAGCTGATGCAACACTGTGTTTATTTTATAAATAGAGAGAGGGAGAGAGACAGAATGGTAGGGAGACGGAGAGAGAGAGACACAGTGGTAGAGAGAGGGAGAGAGAGAGGAGTGGTAGAGAGAGGGAGAGAAAGAGAGAGGGAGAGAGAGGGAGAGAGAGACAGAGTGGTAGAGATAAGGAGAGAGAGACAGAGTGGTAGAGATAAGGAGAGAGAGACAGAGGGAGACAGTCGGCACTAGAGAAAAAGATGGAAGGAAGAAGAGAGCATGATAGATGACTTGTGAAACAGAGTGATCATTCAGCTGAAGAATAAGAGAATGGTCAGAGAGAGGAAGGTCAGAGGAGTCCTTGTAAGCTCAGCTACACTCACAAAAACGTAAAGGTGACTAATTTTCAAATTTTCCATTTGAGGGCTAAGAGTTGTAATGGCCCCTCTCTGGCTGAGCTCAGTAATGGAGTCCACATTAGCCCTGCATTACGCGCCAGTCCACCCGCAGCTGCTCTCAGCCTGCCTCACTCTTAAAGTTCGCCCAGGAAATTGCCAACACACAAAGGTCATGTTGGCTCTAATAGGGGTGTGATAGTGATTAGGAAAGTGGCCGTGTAGAGCCAAAATGAAGTTAAAGCGGAGAGGGAGGAGGTGTGCTGGAGACGACACTGTTGCTATGGGATAACAGAGTTGTCCTCTGTAGTTAAACATGGTTCTCCAGGATAACATTATGTACTCACCTGACATAGTTGATAAGGTAATGAGGAAGATGTGCAGCTCTCATCAACTACCCTCTGGGCAGACAGTAGGTGCAGATCTAGGGTCAGCTTACACGCCAACAATTCTAACTATAACCATTAAGGGGAAAACTGTCATGACGTGGCTCTTTCAAGGTGTAGATCGTGGCTCTCTCACTCTCTCTCCTAAACCAGGTTTAGTAGCTCAGGTCATAAATACCGCCATGCGGTATGGCGGTAGAGGAAATAGAGAACCTAGAGAGAACAAAGAAAAACTTGGCCAAACACCTAAATCCCCTAAATGGGAGAATTAAACAATATTTATACTTTTGAGAATGTGTTAATGGTCCGTGGAGACTTAATAAACAGATCACTGACTATTTCGAATCCCACCGTACCTTCTCCGCTGTTCAATCCGGTTTTCAAGCTGGTCACGGGTGCACCTCAGCCATGCTCAAGGTACTAAACGATATCATAACTGCCATCGATTAAAGACAGTACTGTGCAGCCGTCTTCATCGACCTGGCCAAGGCTTTCGACTCTGTCAATCACCGCATTCTTATCGGCAGACTCAACAGCCTTGGTTTCTCTAATGACTGCCTCGCCTGGTTAACCTTTCACGAGTATCTACCCCGGGTCCGGGATCACCCCCCAACCCCCCCACACTGAGTAGCATAGCCTAGCATAGCGTCACAATTAAATAGTAGCATCTAAATATCATTAAATCACAAGTCCAAGACACCTAATGAAAGATACAGATCTTGTGAATAAAGCCACCATTTCAGATTTTTAAAATGTTTTACAGGGAAGACAAAATATGTAAATCT
Source organism: Salvelinus fontinalis (assembly GCF_029448725.1). Lineage (NCBI taxonomy): Eukaryota > Metazoa > Chordata > Actinopteri > Salmoniformes > Salmonidae > Salvelinus > Salvelinus fontinalis. The sequence goes on from NC_074687.1 coordinate 4,919,697, forward strand.
ATTAGCTAACCACGTTAGCAAAAGACACCACTTTTCTAACTCCATCAGTTTCTTACTCCATCAGGTGCTATCACCAATTCGGCTAAACTAAGATATTGATAGCCACTAACCAAGAAAAAACCTCATCAGATGACAGTCTGATAACATATTTATGGTATAGGATAGGTTTTGTTAGAAAAATGTGCATATTTCAGGTAGATATCATAGTTTACAATTGCACCCACCGTCACAAATGGACTAGAATAAATACATAGAGCAACGTGTTTACCTAATTACTAATCATCAAACATTTCGTAAAAATACACAGCATACACTAATCGAAAGACACAGATCCTGTGAATACAGACAATATTTCAGATTTTCTAAGTGTCTTACAGCGAAAACACAATAAATCGTTATATTAGCATACCACATATGCAAACGTTACCAGAGCATTGATTCTAGCCAAAGAGAGCGATAACGTAAACATCGCCAAAATATATTAATTTTTTCAGTAACCTTCTCAGAATTCTTCAGATGACACTCCTGTAACATCACATTACAACATACATATACAGTTTGTTCGAAAATGTGCATATTTAGCCACCAAAATCATGGTTAGACAATGACAAAAGTTGCCCAGCTGGTCAGACAATGTCCTGCGCCATATTAGACAGTGATCTAGTCGTATACATAAATACTCATAAACGTGACTAAAAAATATAGGGTGGACAGCGATTGATAGACAATTTAATTCTTAATACAATCGCTGATTTACATTTTTTAAATTATCCTTACTTTTCAATACAGTTTGCGCCAAGCGAAGCTACGTCAAACAAAATGGCGTCATAAGCCACTAACATTTCTCGACAGAAACACGATTTATCATAATAAATTGTTCCTACTTTGAGCTGTTCTTCCATCAGAATCTTGGGCAAAGAATCCTTTCTTGGGTCTAATCGTCTTTTGGTCGAAAGCTGTCCTCTTGCCATGTAGAAATGCCCATTGCGTTCGGCATGAACTGGAACCGTGCCCAGAGATTCACAGTGTCTCAGAAATAAATGTCCCAAAATCGCACTAAACGGATATAAATTGCTATAAAACGGTTTAAATTAACTACCTTATGATGGTTTTAACTCCTATATCGAGTAGAAACATGACCGGAGAAATATAACTGGCTACACTAATGCTTGGAAAAAGAATGGGTCGGTGTCCACCGTGCGTCCGACGCAGCTGGAAAGGAGTTCCTACCTACACGTGTTTTTGTTTTATAGGGGCTGTGATTGCGCAATCGATACCATTCAAATCGTCATCACGTAAAGGCATCCAGGGGAAGACGTAAGCAGTGTCCGTATCCTGATAGCGTTCACAGTGGCCTTTAAACTGACTCCAGATCAGGGGCCAAAATGTGTGAAATCTGACTCCATGTCAGGGAAATTGCTGTAGAATGAGTTCTGTTCCACTCAGAGACAAAATTCCAACGCCTATAGAAACTAGAGAGTGTTTTCTATCCAATAATAGTAATAATATGCATATTGTACGAGCAAGAATTTAGTAGGAAGCCGTTTAATCTGTAATGCAATTATGCTAATGAGAAAACAGCACCCCCTGTAGTCGCAAGAAGTTAACCAACTACTTCTCAGACAGAGTTCAGTGTGTCAAATCGGAGGGCCTGTTGTCCGGACCTCTGGCAGTCTCTATGGGGGTAGCACAGGGTTCAATTCTCGGGCTGACTACTTTCTCTGTATATATCAAAGATGTCGCTCTTGCTGCGGGTGATTCCCTGCTCCACCTCTACGCAGACGACACCATTCTGTATACATCTGGCCCTTCTTTGGACACTGTGATAACTAACCTCCAAACAAGCTTCAATGCCATACAACACTCCTTCCGTGGCCTCTAACTGCTCTTAAATACTAGTAAAACCAAATGCATGCTTTCAACCGTTCGCTGCCTGCACCCGCCTGCCCAACTAGCATCATTACTCTGGATGATTCCGACTTAGAATATGTGGACAACTACAAATACCTAGGTGTCTGGCTAGACTGTAAACGCTCCATCCAGACTCACATTAAACATCTCCAATCCAAAATTAAATCTAGAATCAGCTTCCTATTTCGCAACAAAGCCTCCTTCCCTCACACCGCCAAACATACACTCGTAAAACTGGCTATCCTACCGATCCTCTACTTCGGCGATATCATTTACAAAATAGCGTCAAATTCTCTACTCAGCAAACTGGATGCAGTCCATCACAGTGCCATCCGTTTTGTCACCAAAGCCCCATATACTACCCACCACTGCGACCTGTATGCTCTAGTACGCTGTCCCTCGCTACATATTCATCGGAAGACCCATTGGCTCCAGGTCATCTATAAGTCTATGCTAGGTAAAGCTCCGCCTTATCTCAGCTCACTGGTCACGATAACAACACCCACCCGTAGCACGCGCTCCAGCAGGTATATCTTACTGGTCATCCCCAAAGCCAACACCTCTTGTCGTGGAAAATTGCAAGATTATGTTATATTGCTTGTATTACATTATAATGGTTGTTTTATTTGACAGAATAGAGTATTCTGTTAACTATTGTGTGTGTGTTCCACTGAGGATGGGCCTATATGAGATATCACTGACAGAGGAGATTTACGATGTCTTTGGGTGATAAAACCTAAAGAGCATTACAGATAACATGAGGTAATGTTTTTGTGCTATGAAGTACCAGGAACGAGATTAGAACCTTGTCTTAGGGACCAAACTGAACGATCATTTATAGCGAATGCTATCTGGCTATGTGATACTCCTCTCTCTCAAGTAAACGTCTTTCTTGGTGAACAGTTCCTAAGATATGTGGTTCGTCATGTAAGTTGAGAGGGGTGTATCTTGGCTATAAAATATCTTTGTACTTTTCTGTTGACACTTTCAATGGTTCATTAGAGACAGCGCATCATTGGACGTCAAAGGCCATTGCAAAGCTCTTATTATTAAAGACGTAGTTTAAGTATAACTCTGATTGGTGTGTGAAGTTTGTAACTCTACTCATTTGGTAAAGCAGAAATATGCCACCACACTCTTTTGGCCGCCTTTGCTTCCAGTTCTCTGCTGCCAATGACTGGAACGAATTGCAAAAATCGCTGAAGCTGGAGACTTATATTTCCCTCACTAACTTTAAACATCAGCTCTCTGAGCAGCTAACCGATCACTGCAGCTGTACATGACCCGTCTGTAAATAGCTCACCCAATCTACCTACCTCATCCCCATATTGTTTTTATTTACTTTTCTGCTCTTTTGCATACAAATATTTCTACTTGCACATCACCATCTGCTCATCCTTCACTCCAGTGTTAATTTTCTAAATTGTAATTACTTAGCAACTATGGCCTATTTATTGCCTTACCTCTTCACGCCATTTGCTTTCACTGTATATAGACTTTTTTAAATGTATTGTGTTGTTGACTGTACGCTTGTTTATTCCATGTGTAACTCTGTGTTGTTGTTTGTGTCGCACTGCTTTGCTTTATCTTGGCCAGGTCGCAGTTGTAAATGAGAACTTGTTCTCAACTAGCTTACTGGTTAAATAAAGGTGAAATAAAAATAAAATAAAATTAAGTGATTGAATGCATGTATGTACACTGAACAAAATTATATAAATGCAACATGTAAAGTGTAGGTCCCACGTTTCATGAGCTGAAACAAAAGATCCCAGAAATGTTAAATACGCACAAAAAATGTTGTGCACAAATTTGTTTACATCACTGTTAGTGAGCATTTCTCCTTTGCCAACAAAATCCATCCACCTGACAGGTGTGGCATATCAAGAAGCTGACTAAACAGCGTGATCATTACACAGGTGCACCTTGTGCTGGGGACAATAACATGTCACTCTAAAATGTGCTGTTTTGTCACACAACACAATCCCACAAGTTTTGAGGGAGTGTGCAATTGGCATGCTGAATGCAGGTATGTCCACCAGAGCTGTTGCCAGATAATTTAATGTTCATTTCTCTACCATAAGCTGGCTCCAACGTTGTTTTAGAGAAATTGGCAGTACGTCCAACTGGCCTCACAACCTCAGCCTCCGTGTAACCATGCCAGCCCAGGACCTCCACATCTGGCTTCTTCACCTGCGGGATTGTCTGAGACCAGACACCGGACAGCTGATGAAACTGAAGAGTATTTCTGTCTGTAATCAAAGGCCTTTTGTGGGAAAAAAATAGTTCTGATTGGCTGGGCCTGGCTCCCCATTGGGTGACTGCGCCCCTGCCCAGTCATGTGAAACCCGTAGATTAGGGCCAAATTAATTTATTTCAATTGACTGATTTCCTTATATGAACAATGAGTAACTAAAATTGTTGAAATTTTTGCATGTTGCATTTATACTTTTATTCAGTATGTGTGTGTGTGTGTGAAAGAGGTCTCCTGCAGAATGAAAAAGGCGTCAGGAGTCATGTATACTTCAGGTATGTTTTCCTAGAAACTCTGTACGATATTTTAACAATGCTGAGGAACGCACTACTACGCACACTACACACCCCTTAATTTAAACCTCTATGAATTATTCTCATGGTCATTAAAAAAAGAGGAATAGAAGTTGAAAAGGGAGACACCTAGCAGAGTCACATCCAATGAGAGTGCAGAAAAACGTACTGTATTTTCTATCTTCCATTTCAATGGAAACCAATAGAAACAATTTCCTGCATGTCACAGTTAGTAGCGGGGTGTGTGTTGTTACATTATGGTGCGCCCCTGGGTCAGAAGGCTGACGAGTGCCTGATGCTTTCACATGCTAATCAGGCTGCATCACCATCACCATAAAAACACAGCTCTGCTGTATGTATCTACACTGAGTGGACAAAACATTAGGAACACCTGCTCTTTCTATGACAGACTGACCAGGTGAATCCAGGTGAAAACTATGATCCCTTATTGATGTCACTTGTTAAATCCACTTCAATCAGTGTAGATGAAGGGGAGGAGACAGGCTAAAGAAGGATTTTTAAGCCTTGAGACAATAAGACATGGATTGTGTATGTGTGCCATTCAGAGGGTGAATGGGCAAGACAAAATATTTAAGTGTCTTTGAACGGGGTATGGTGGTAGGTGCCAGGCGCAACAGTTTGAGTGTGTCAAGAACTGCAACACTGCTGGGTTTATCAAGCTCAACAGTTTCTCGTGTGTATCAAGTATGATCCACCACCTAAAGGTCATCCAGCCAATGGCAAGCCAGTGGTCAAAAACAGGTAATTGATGAAAGAGGACAAAGGAGGCTGACACATATTGTGCAGACCAACAGATGGGCTACAGTCAACTGACAGTCCAGTACAACATTGATGTCCAAAGACCCATAAAAGAAACTCGTCGTACATTGACACGAATGGGATATGGCAGTTCCACTTCTTTCAGCAAAAAACAAGAAACTGTGGTTGCAGTGGGCTACGGAATGAAAACCCTGGATGGACACTGGAGAATTTGAAAAACGTTGCTTGGTCTGATGAATCCCCATTCTTACTGTTTTACACTGAGGGGAGGAGTAGGGTATGGTGAAAACCACATGAGAACAGAAATAGGACAGCACTACGGTATTGTATTGTCAAAACTTTTCGGGTATGAGCCCTTCTTCAGCGTGCAAGGCAATGGCAATCATGTCAACAACAAGACCTCATAATTATACATTCACAGTCAGTATTGGTTCAATCAAGAAAACTACGAGTACACGCTTTCAGCATTCCACGTGTCTTCATTGCAGGCTGGTGGTGGGGGTGTGGTGGTGTGGAGTATCTTCATTGCAGGCTGGTGGTGGGGGTGTGGTGGTGTGGAGAGTGTTTTCATTGCAGGCTGGTGGTGGTGGTGTGGTGGTGTGGAGTATCTTCATTGCAGGCTGGTGGTGGGGGTGTGGTGGTGTGGAGTGTGTCTTCATTGCAGGCTGGTGGTGGGGGTGTGGTGGTGTGGAGTGTGTCTTCATTGCAGGCTGGTGGTGGGGGTGTGGTGGTGTGGAGTGTCTTCATTGCAGGCTGGTGGTGGGGGTGTGGTGGTGTGGAGTATCTTCATTGCAGGCTGGTGGTAGGGGGTGTGGTGGTGTGGAGTGTCTTCATTGCAGGCTGGTGGTGGGGGTGTGGTGGTGTGGAGTGTGTTTTCATTGCACACATTGGGCCCCTTGATAAAAGTGGAGCCACGTTTGAATGCCACAGGATATCTGAACATCATTGCCAATCAGGTGCATCCCTTCATGACAGCAGTGTATCCATCTGTGAATAGATTTTTTCAGCAGGATAATGCCCCATGCCACAAGGCTAGGATTTTCCTGGAATGGTTCCTCGAACATGACAGTGAATTCAGCTTACTGCAGTCGCCTGCCTAGTCACCAGATCTCAATCCAATTGAGCATCTGTGGGATGAGATGGAAAGAGCTATTCAGAGTACAAATCCACTACCAGCCAACTTGACACAACTGTTGGAAGCATTGGAGTCAACATGGGCCAGCATCCCTGTGAAATGCTTTCGACACCTTGTAGAGTCCATGCCAAGATTAAATGAGGCTGTTCTGAGGGCAAAAGGGGGTGAAACTCAATATTAGGAAGGTGTTACTAACGTTTGGTACACTCAGTGTACATACAGTGTACATGAGATATGGATGGACTAGTGAGAACCTCTTATCATTTCATTCATACACTGTAAAACCAAGTGTTTAGACTCTGAACACTTAACTAAACACTTTTCAGTAACACTTTTTAAATATGCCAAGGCATTTAGAATTTCAATGAAAACTTGTAACAGTGTTGAGATTGTAAACACCACAACATGTTCATTCACTGTTACACTTTTAAAACACATTAACATGTCTATTCAGCACAAGGTGTTTAGGTTCAAAACACTAAACACTGGCGGTGTTGTTTTAACACTGTAGGGTGTAAAGCCATATTGCATATTTTCCAGCATGCCTTTGTCGTGAATGTGAGTGATACCCACCCATGACTGTGTTTGTTAGTGACAGAGACATGGTTGTTGCTATCAACAACTTCTATTCCTGAAGCCTTCACCAAATGACTACCCAAGTGAATGTGTTTCAATTCAATGTAAACCCTTTATGACCACATACTATACATTACATAAGGCCTTTAGTTATGGCCTAGATATCCTTGGCATTGTGGTCGAAAAATCCTGGCTCATGAGCCACATCAGACCTGCAAGTCGCTATACACTGGTTTGTGAAGTGATTAGTAATTCCTATCGGAATCTAGCCAGAGGGAGGATATCCAACAATTTGAATATTTTGTCACTCACATCCTAAACTCAGAATGACTGCTATGGTGAAGTTAATAATTAACAAATAACACTACTTAAACCATCTAAATTGGAACAACCATCTCAGTAACCGGTGCAATAAGTCCAACCCCTTACAGATTGGAGTAGTTAAGAAAAATGTAAGTTATTTATCTTTGTATAGTTTAAGATCAATTCATAAATTAATGTGCATGAGGTAACATGGATATTAAAACAAATTATTCTAAAAATCAACCTGCAACAAAGCATGCTGGGAAATATGATAAGGAGGCACCCTCCCACATCTTTTTCAATCAGAGAGTAAACAGAAATGAACTCAACACAGTCGAGTAACAACACCACCACACGGTTGAAAATATTTATTGAATCAAATGTCCTGTTCAGTGCTGAAATGTAGGTAAGATGAGAGACATTCCTAACACTGATCTGAATAAAATGCATGGACAGTCACATACATGTTTTAGGACTGAATGCACTCTAAACAGAACATTGGAAAGTAAACACTCGTGTTTAAAATCTAAACACTGAGGAAAACTGGTTGGAAACTGACTGGAGAAAGCTATCATGTTTAATCTTGCATTCTAAAAGCCTGTATTGAAAATGAGAACACTTATTGGTAAATATAAATGCCTTGTAACGGCTGTCTAATTCCTCCTCCTTGGATGAGGAGAAGGAGTAGGGATCGGACCAAAACGCAGCGTTGTATGAAGACATAAATGAATTTATTAAACAAGACGAAGACTGACACGAAATACACTTGAATAACTACAAAACAACAAAACGACGTAGACAGACCTGAACATGTGAACTTACAATATAACACGAAGAACGCACGAACAGGAACAGACTAAACAAACGAAACAGTCCCGTGTGGTGCCACAGACACAGGAACAATCACCCACCAACAAACAGTGTGAACAGCCTACCTTAATATGGTTCTCAATCAGAGGAAACGTCAAACACCTGCCTCTAATTGAGAACCATATCAGGCAACACATTTAACCCAACATAGAAACACATAACATAGAATGCCCACCCCAACTCACTTCCTGACCAACTAAACACATACAAAAACAAGGAAAACAGGTCAGGAACGTGACATGCCTTATAATTAAGTCTTAAACACACTGGCGTTTAGGTTATAAACTGTCAAATGTTTCACGGTGATACAGTGTAGAATACTTATTGGGATGGCACAGTCCAAGAAGAAGGGGAGTATGGCTGCACAATGCACTTCTCTCTCCAGAATGCACTGCTCTCTCACACCAATTTGTGCACATTCATTGTTTCATAACTTCATTGTGTGCATTGTTTGCGTTAGATTTTTAGTATCTATCAATTCCCCATTACATATACTGTAGATCAATGTTTTTTCTGTGATCACCAGCAATACAATTACCGTTAACTCCTATAATTTCTAATCTACAATGTTTGTTTGGCCAGTCTTTTACTATTCTCATTGTCGGAGGGGACACATTTGCAGAGCGCACAACCTATGCTACACTTGTGAGAAACAAGTTTTGGTTTATTTCATTCCATTTACGAATTTTGTCAATTTAGTCATTGTCTTTTGTTTGGAGCTCTCCTGTCAATGCTGAGTAAGGACACACACCTAATTACGCATAGAAGTAGGCCTATAGGCTACCTGGCCTGCGCACAAATGTAAACATATAAATGTGCCCATTTGGGATCTGATTATATTTCTGATTGGCTTAAAGCACCACCACAAATAAGCTGTGGAGCTTCTCAAAGTATTGTTTTCTTCACCTCAGACAGCAAGCAAACGAAGTCTGTTTTTACATCCATTGAGAATGACAACAGTTCCTCAATGTATTTGAAACATCTTTCCAGCTCTCTCCCTTTCAGTAACCTCTCAGCATGAAAGAGAAACATGTCATGCTATGATCCACTTCTTATCCCAAACTGGTTCTGTAAACTCTGAGGGCCCAGAATATTTTATACAATGTTGCAAGGAGCTTCAGGCCAGACCCAAGTTAATAGTCGGCTATGAAAAGCCAACTGACATTTACTCCTGAGGTGCTGACCTGTTGCACCCTCGACAACCACTGTGATTATTATTATTTGACCCTGCTGGTCATCTATGAACATTTGAACATCTTGGCTATGTTCTGTTTCTTCCTAGGTTCTGGCCTTTCTAGGGAGTTTTTCCTAGTCACCGTGCTTCTACATCTGCATTGCTTGCTGTTTGGGGTTTTAGGCTGGGTTTCTGTACAGCACTTTGAGATATCAGCTGATGTAAGAAGGGCTTTATAAATACATTTGATTGAATAGTTGATACAATGTTTCAAGTTCATTGTGATTTATAGGATATTTATTTATATCCTAATATTTTCTACCTGCAGGCTGCAATGTTTTTATTTGTTGGCTTTTAGACTATTTTTACATAGTTGGCAATGGCAATAGAAGTAACTTTTCAGGTTTGTATCCTTTTCATTTAGATTTGGATAGAATTTTGATTAACCACATGACAATGATTTTGAGATACGAAGAAGTTATTATAAAAATGAAATTGAACCGTTCCATGGAAATGTACATAAGAAAACCATAACTGGCCCGCAGATCGGTAGTTATAGCATTCCATATGAGAAAGTTTGCCGACTGCTCGTGTAGCCTATTACCGGCAATTTTGGGAGAGTAACGACAGACTATGCGAAAAGCCAGTAGGAGCAGGAGTAGGATGGTCGGGATATGTAAAGTTCTGTTTTTCTTCTGCTTATTTTGATCTCTGACTCCCTCTTGTGTCATTTGTGTCTTATTTCATCAAACAGTGAGCTTAAAGCATCAGACATGCTCAATGCATATGCAGTATAGTATAGACACATAGGCTGTTTCTATATCTGGAAAAATGCACCTTTTAAAATGTCTAAAATGTGCAGTAGAGATGTTCAGTAGAGGTTTGGGAACAGCAGAAACAAAAAAAACAATAACCTACCACTGGGATTGAACATGCAACCTACAGCGCTGAAGCACGGTATTTTCACCCATCAATCATCCTCGTCAACGACACCCTAGAAAGCCGACATCCTACTTGAAGGTAATAGCACTCACCGCTGTCTGTAGTGGCAGGTTTTGAAGGAAATTCTAGACGTTCTTGGGACGTGGATGGCAACTAACTTCGACTTCAAACTAAAGCGATCTCCCTTTGTGAGCTACCAATAACCCACTTGTATCCCTGATAACAACAAAACACTAAAGACAAGAGTGGTACTGTCTCCAAAGCACTCTGTAGAGCAAACACACAGTGGTTGTGCTGTGGTAAGTGGAGAGACTCACGTAGACTCCCACACCCACCCATCTCTCTCTCTTTCTCTCTGCTCTCTCACTCCTCTCTCTTTCTCTCTCTATCTCTACATCTCTCTCACTGTGTCTGGTCAGTCAGTTTATCTCCTAATTGTTTACACCAGACTGGACATGAGGCAGAGAAGAGTAAACACAAACATAAACACCATCTCCGCCACCACAGCAGATTAAACACACACAGTCCCAGTCACCTATAACCCAACCTGATCAGACAGGACAAACAGTAAGAGAGAGAACTGAACAAACTCTGAAGTCACACTCTGTCCTTGGTTAGACCAGTCCCACTGTACTGGCTACAGCAGTTTAAAGCTACTGTACTAAAGGGCAGGAGTGAAACCTAGTATTTCCCCTGGGTCCACAGAACCAGAATTGAACACACTAACACACAAGAACACACTTGGAACCACAGCTGTGTGCCTGTTGCTTAGTAACCACTGTGTGTGTTTTATTTAAATCCAGGGGGTAGTCATTGGCATGGAGGGCAGACATTATGAAAAGCAAAGCCTGCAGTTAAACAACTCGTCCTTCCTTTGTTTTAAACTGATTACACATTCCAGAGGATGGAGAGAGGAGAGTCGAAGGGAGGAGGAGGGACATAGGCGAGAACAGGGAGAGAGGGGAGAGAATGGAGAGGAGATTAGTGGGGAGGAGGAAGAACATAGGCGAGAACAGGGAGAGAGGGGAGAGGATGGAGAGAGAGGAGAGAACAGCGAGAGAGGTTGGAGAAGGGGGAGAGAGGATGAGAGGAAGAGAGAGTAGCGGATAGTTATTTGCTACAGCTATCTGTAAATTGGAGTGTTAAAAGAAGGGTTCCATCTGTAAAGTGGAGTGTTAACAGAAGCGATCTGTTTGTAAAGTGGGGTGTTAACAGAAGGGATCCGTCTGTAAAGTGGAGTGTTAACTTCTCTGGGATATGTGGGACGCTAACGTCCCACTTGGCCAAAAGCCAGTAAAAATGCAGAGCGCCAAATTCAAACAAATTAATATAAAAATGTATCTTTCATGAAATCACACATGAAAGACACCAAATTAAAGCTACACTTGTTGTGAATCCAGCCAACATGTCAGAATTCAAATAGGCTTTTTGGCTATTATCTGAGTTAGCACCATTGTAAACAAAGAGAGAAGCATATTTCAACCCTGCAGGCGCGACACAAAACGCAGAAATAAAAATATAATTCATGCCTTACCTTTGACGAGCTTCTGTTGTTGGCACTCCAATATGTCCCATAAACATCACAAATGGTCTTTTGTTTAATTAATTCCGTCGATATATATCCAAAATGTCCATTTATTTGGCGAGTTTGATCCAGAAAAACACTGGTTCCAACTCGTGAAACATGACTACAAAATATCTCAAAAGTTACCTGTAAACTTTGCCAAAACATTTCAGACTACTTTTGTAATACAACTTCAGGTATTTTTTAATGTAAATAATCAATAAAATTGAAGACGGGATGATCTGTGTTCAATACAGGATTAAAACAATCTGTAGCATGTTTTCTGGTCACGCGCCTCTATCTAACAGTACACAACAAGTGACTCTGATTCAAAATGGCCGTACTTCTTCATTACACAAAGGAAAAACCCTCAACTAATTTCTAAAGACTGTTGACATCCAGTGGAAGCGGTAAGAACCGCAAGAAGGTCAATTAGAAATCTGTATTCCCAATGAAACAACATTGAAAAGAGAGTGACCTCAAAAAAAAAAATCTGTATGGTTTGTCCTCGGCTAAATAAGTTCTGTTATACTCACAGACATGATTCAAACAGTTTTAGAAACTTCAGAGTGTTTTCTATTCAAATATACTAACAATATGCATATCTTATCTTCTGGGAAGAAGTATCTGGCAGTTGAATTTGGGTATGCTTTTCATCCAAACGTGAAAATGCTGCCCCCTATCCTAGAGAAGTCAACAGAAGCGATCTGTCTGTAAAGTGGAGTGTTAACAGAAGCGTTCTATCTGTAAAGTGGAGTGTTAACAGAAGCGTTCTATCTGTAAAGTGGAGTGTTAACAGAAGGGATCCGTCTGTAAAGTGGAGTGTTAACAGACGATCCATCTGTAAAGTGGAGTGTTAACAGACGATCCATCTGTAAAGTGGAGTGTTAACTTCTTATGGCTGCAGGGGCAGTATTGAGTAGCTTGGATGAAAAGGTGCCCAGAGGTGCACAGAGTAAACTGCCTGTTCCTCAGTCCCAGTTGCTAATATATGCATATTATTAGCATTGGATAGAAACCACTCTGAAGTTTCTAAAACTGTTTGAATGATGTCTGTGAGTATAACAGAACTCATATGGCAGGCAACCTGAGAAATAAATCCAACCAGGAAGTGGGAAATCTGAGGTTTGTAGGTTTTCAACTCATCGCCTATCGAATACACAGTGGGATATGGGTCAGTTTGCACTTCCTACGGCTTCCACTAGATGTCAACAGTCTGTAGAACCTTGTCTGATGCTTCTACTGTGAAGTGGGGCCGAAAGAGACGGGAATGAGTAAGGTCTACCATGAGCTGACCATGAGAGGGAGCTCTGTTCCATTGCACTTCTGAAGACAATGGAATTCTCCGGTTGGAACATTATTGAAGATTTATGTTAAAAACATCCTAAAGATTGATTCAATACATCGTTTGACATGTTTCTACTGACTGTTACGGAACTTTTTGACATTTCGTCTGCTTTTAGTGAATGCGCTTCCTGACTTTGGATTTGTTTACCAAACACGCTAACAAAAATAGCTATTTGGACATAAATGATGGACATTACCGAACAAAACGAAAGTTTCTTGTGGAAGTGGGAGTCCTGGGAGTGCATTCCGACGAAGATCAGCAAAGGTAAGTGAAGATTTATAATGCTATTTATGACTTTTGTTGACTGCACAATTTGGCAGGTAACTGTATGGCTTCCTTTTGTGGCTGAACGCTGTTCTCAGATTATTGAATATTGTGCTTTTGCCGTAAAGTAAAAAAAAAAATCTCACACAGCGGTTGCATTAAGAACAAGTGTATCTTTAATTCTATGTAAAACATGTATCTTTCATCAAAGTTTATGATGAGTATTTCTGTTATTTGACGTGGCTCTCTGTAATTACTCCGGATATTTTGGAGGCATTTCTGAACATGGCGCCAATGTAAACCGAGATTTGTGTATATAAATATGCACATTATCGAACAAAACATAAATGTATTGTGTAACATGATGTCCTATGAGTGTCATCTGATGAAGATTTTCAAAGGTTAGTAATTAATTTTATCTCTATTTCTGCTTTTGTGTGACTATCTTTGGCTGGGGAAAATGGCTGTATGTTTTTTATGGATTTGGTGGTGATCTAACATAAATATATGTTGTGTTTCGCTGTAAAACATTTAAAAAATCAGACACGATGGGTAGATTAACAAGATGTTTATCTTTCATTTGCTGTATTGTACTTGTTAATGTGTGAAAGTTACATATTTCGGAAAAATATTTTGGAATTTCGCGCGCTGTCTTTTCAGCGGAATGTTGGGGGGGGGTTCCGCTAGCGGAACATTTGTCCTAGAAAGGTTAACCTGTCTCCTCCCCTTCATCATCACACTGATTGAAGTGGATTTAACAAGTGACATCAATAAGAGATTATAGCTTTCACCTGGATTCACCTGGTCAGTCTGTCATGGAAAGAGAAGGTGTACTTAATGTGTATGTGTGTGTGTGTGTGAGAGAGCAGTCTCCTCCACTAAGACAGGAAGTCCATTAACACACATGTAAATGAACCTCGGTCATTTACCTCCTACTGCGCTACTGCACAAATTACCGACTGTGTACAGCATGCAGATTGCAGATGGCAATTAAGGAGGAGCAGAGTGTGTGCATGTATGTATGTGTGTGTGTGTGTGTGTGTGTGTGTGTGTGTGTGTGTGTGTGTGTGTGTGTTTGTGTGTGTGTGTGTGTGTGTGTGTGTGTGTGTGTGTGTGTGTGTGTGTGTGTGTGTGTGTGTGTGTGTGTGTGTGTGTGTGTGTGTGTGTGTGTGTGTGTGTGTGCTTTGTCTGCTTCCTATGCATGAGAGAAAAATTGATAGTTGACTAATCAAGGAATATTTTAAGTGCAAATGTACAGTACTGTATGTGTATGCAAATGTAGTAATACATACATCGCTGTGAAAAGGTATTTGCCACCTTTCTAATTTTCTCTACTTTTGCATATTTTTATACTGAATGTTAGCAGATCTTCAACCAAAACCTAATGTTACAAATTACCAAAAAAAAGTCCTTTATTTCATACACAAAGTTATGCAACACCCAATTCCCCTGTATGAGAAAGTAATTGCCACCTTACACTCAATAACTGGTTGTGCCACCTTTAGCTACAATGACTGCAACCAGATGCTTCCTGTAGTTGTCTATCAGTCTCTCACATCCCTGTGGAGAAATGTTGGCCCACTCTTCCATGCAGAACTGCTTTAACTTTTACTTCCTCAGAAACCCGGATCCGGGATCCCCCCCACCCCCCCACACTGATTAGCATCGCTAGCATAGCGTCACATTTAAATAGTAGCATCTAAATATCATTAAATCACAAGTCCAAGACACCTAATGAAAGATACAGATCTTGTGAATAAAGTCACCATTTCAGATTTTTAAAATATTTTACAGGGAAGACAAAATATGTAAATCTATTAGCTAACCATGTTAGCAAAAGACACCCTTTTTCTTTGTCCACCATTTTTCCTCAACACCAGTAGCTATCACCAATTCGGCTAAACTAAGATATTGATAGCCACTAACCAAGAAAAAACCTCATCATATGACAGTCTGATAACATATTTATGGTATAGGATAGGTTTTGTTAGAAAAATGTGCATATTTCAGGTATAAATCATAGTTTGCCATTGCAGCCACCAACACAAATCTCACCAAAGCGACTAGAATTACTACAGAGAGCAACGTGTATGACCAATTTATTCATCATAAAACATTTCATAAAAATAGACAAAGCATAGCAATGGAAAGACACAGATCTTGTGATTTCAGACAATATTTCAGATTTTCTAAGCGTTTTACAGCGAAAACACAATAAATCGATAAGTTAGCATACCACATGTGCAAACGTCACCCCAGCATGAATTCAAGCCAAAGGGAGCGATATCGTTATCATCGCCAAAAGATATACATTTTTTCATTAACCTTTTCAGAATTCTTCCGATGACACTCCTGTAACATCATATTACAACATACATATATTGTTTGTTCGAAAATGTGCATATTTAGCCATAAAAAAACGTGGTTATACAATGAAAATAGTAGCAAATCAAGCCTGAACATGTCGGACGCCATCTTTCATAGTGATCTAGTTTAATCGAAAGCTAATCATATACTTGACTAAAAAATACAGGGTTGACAGGAATCGAAAGACAAATTAGTTCTTAATGCAATCGCTGATTTACATTTCTAAAATTATCCTTACTGTGCAATACAGGGTTCGCCAAGCGAAGCTATAGCAAACAAAATGGCGGATATATGCGTTTACAATATTTCGACAGAACAACGATTTATCATATTAAATATTTCTTACTATGAGGTGATTTTCCATCAGATTCTTGGGCAATGCATCCTTTCTTGGGTCTAATCTTCTTTTGGTCGAAAGATGTCCTCTGTCCGTCGAAATGCACACTAACGTTCGACCGGGACCCCGAAATGTGCCCAAAGCTTCAAAGAGCATCACATAGAAATTCCTCAAAATCGCACTAAACGGATATAAATTGCTATAAAACGGTTTAAATTAACTACGTTATGATGTTTCTAACTCCTATATCGAATTAAATTACAGACGGATACATTTCACGTTGATAACCGAGCCTCTGGAAATGGCATCCCGAAGACCTCTTCTGCGTAATGGCCGGAGTCGAAAGGGGGGCTACCCTCACTCCTTGGCCTTTTATAACCTCTGAGAGCTACGCAGAAAGCCCATTCCACTTCTCATTGGTTACTGACATCCAGGGGAAGGCGGGTGCAGTTCATGTCGTTCCATAGGATATACACAGACTTTCAAAACTGATCTGAAATCAGAGCTTCGCTCTCAGACCATCGCAGTACCTGTCATGGATTTCGCTGTAGAAAGAGTTCTGGGTCACCCACAGACAAAATTCCAACGGCTATAGAAACTAGAGAGTGTTTTCTATCCAATAGAATTAATAATATAAATATTGTACGATCAAGAATTGAGCACGAGGCAGTTTAATTTGGCGACACCCAGAAATAAAAAATGCTAATTGCGCCACCTATTGGCAAAAGGTTAACTCAGCCACATTTGTCGGTTTGTTGGCCCATTGTTCCATGCAGAACTGCTTTAACTCAGCCACATTTGTGGGTTTGTTGGCCCACTCTTCCATGCAGAACTGCTTTAACTCAGCCACATTTGTGGGTTTGTTGGCCCATTCTTCCATGCAGAACTGCTTTAACTCAGCCACATTTGTGGGTTTGTTGGCCCACTCATCCATGCAGAACTGCTTTAACTCAGCCACATCTGTGGGTTTGTTGGCCCATTCTTCCATGCAGAACTTCTTTAACTCAGCCACATCTGTGGGTTTGTTGTCCCACTCTTCCATGCAGAACTTCTTTAACTCAGCCACATCTGTGGGTTTGTTGGCCCATTCTTCCATGCAGAGCTGCTTTAACTCAGCCACATCTGTGGGTTTGTTGGCCCATTCTTCCATGCAGAACTGCTTTAAATCAGCCACATCTGTGGGTTTGTTGGCCCATTCTTCCACGCAGAACTGCTTTAACTCAGCCACATCTGTGGGTTTGTTGGCCCATTCTTCCATGCAGAACTGCTTTAACTCAGACCACATCTGTGGGTTTGTTGGCCCATTCTTCCATGCAGAACTGCTTTAACTCAGCCACATCTGTGGGTTTGTTGGCCCATTCTTCCATGCAGAACTGCGTTAACTCAGCCACATCTGTGGGTTTGTTTGCCCACTCTTCCATGCAGAACTGCTTTAACTCAGCCACATCTGTGGGTTTGTTGGCCCATTCTTCCATGCAGAACTGCGTTAACTCAGCCACATCTGTGGGTTTGTTTGCCCACTCTTCCATGCAGAACTGCTTTAACTCAGCCACATCTGTGGGTTTGTTGGCCCATTCTTCCATGCAGAACTGCTTTAACTCAGCCACATCTGTGGGTTTGTTGGCCCACTCTTCCATGCAGAACTGCTTTAACTCAGCCACATCTGTGGGTTTGTTGGCCCACTCTTCCATGCAGAACTGCTTTAACTCAGCCACATTTGTGGGTTTGTTTGCCCACTCTTCCATGCAGAACTGCTTTAACTCAGCCATCTGTGGGTTTGTTGGCCCATTCTTCCATGCAGAACTGCTTTAACTCAGCCACATCTGTGGGTTTGTTGGCCCATTCTTCCATGCAGAACTGCTTTAACTCAGCCACATCTGTGGGTTTGTTGGCCCACTCTTCCATGCAGAACTGCTTTAACTCAGCCACATCTGTGGGTTTGTTGGCCCACTCTTCCATGCAGAACTTCTTTAACTCAGCCACATCTGTGGGTTTGTTGGCCCATTCTTCCATGCAGAGCTGCTTTAACTCAGTCACATCTGTGGGTTTGTTGGCCCATTCTTCCATGCAGAACTGCTTTAACTCAGCCACATCTGTGGGTTTGTTGGCCCATTCTTCCATGCAGAACTGCTTTAACTCAGCCACATCTGTGGGTTTGTTGGCCCAATCTTCCATGCAGAACTGCTTTAACTCAGCCACATCTGTGGGTTTGTTGGCCCATTCTTCCATGCAGAACTGCTTTAACTCAGCCACATCTGTGGGTTTGTTGGCCCATTCTTCCATGCAGAACTGCTTTAACTCAGCCACATCTGTGGGTTTTGAATCATGAACTGCTCATTTCAAGTCCTGCCACATTTCAATTGGGATCAGGTCTGGACTAAGACTAGGTCCAAAATGTCAAATGTCTTTCTATTTAGCCATTTTCATGTAGACTTGATAGTGTGTTTTGGATCATTGTCTTGCTGCATGACCCAGCTGTGCTTCAGCTTCAGCTCACAGAATGATGGGCAGCGACCATGTAACGCTTTTACAACATACAGAAGTGCGCAGGTAATCAAGGGGCAAAGTATTGACACGTTTTTTTGAATTGAGAGACAAGCTTAAAGTTTTCTTTACTGACCATAAGTTTCACTTGTCTGACCACTTGCATGACGACGAGTTTCTCACACGACTGTCCTATCTGGGTGATGTTTTTTCTCACCTGAATGATCTGAATCTATGATTACAGGGACTCTCCGCAACTATATTCAATGTGCGGGACAAAATTGAGGCTACGATTAAGAAGTTGGAGCTCTTCTCTTTCTGTATTAACAAGGACAACACACAGGTCTTTCCATCATTGTATGATTTCTTACATTTTCAAATAAAGTTTTATATGTAAGATGGCTAAATAAAGAGCAAAATGATTGATTATTATTATATTATTATTTGTGCCCTGGTCCTATAAGAGCTCTTTGTCACTTCCCACAAGCCGGGTTGTGACAAAAACTCACACTCATTCTTATGTTTAATAAATGTATTGTAGAGTGTGTGTGAGGCAGGCTTACAATGATGGCAAAAAACAACATTTGAGAGTGCGCTGACCCTGGTGCTAGAGGGGGTACGCAGCTGGAGGTTGAATGTTTGAAGGGGTACGGGACTTTAAAAAGTTTGGGAACCACTGTCTACGCCAATCAAAATCCCCAAATCCCAATCTAACCAATGGGAGAATAGAAGCATCAGAAGCTCTGAAGTGTCCTCCTGTCTCTCTGACTCTCTCACTCCTCTCCCTCCTCATCCCCTCTCACTCCTCTCCCTCCTCATCCCCTCTCACTCCTCTCCCTCCTCCCCTCTCTCTTCCCTCTCTCTCGCCTCTCCCTCATCCTCTGCCTGTCTCTTTTCTCCCTCCTCCTCCCTCTCTCCTCTCCCTCCTCCTCCCCTCTCTCTTTGATTCTCTCCCTCCTCCTTCCCTCTCTATTCTCTCCTTTCTCCCCCCTCGCTCTCCTCTCCCTCCTCCTCCCCCACTCTATTCTCTCCTCTCTCCTCTCCCTCCTCCTCCACCTCTATTTTCTCTCCGTTCTCCTCCCCCTCTCTATTCTGTCTTCTCTTCTCTTCTCTTCTCTCCCTACTCCTCTCCCTCTTTCCTCTCTCTTCTTTCCCTGTTTTCCTTGGTTCTATTATGTAAGAGAACAGAAGTGGAGCAGGCTTCAAAGTGAATGGTAAAGCCGCCTTTCCCAGCTCACTTTTCATGCATGTCAATCCATCTCTCCCCCAATCTCTCCTTTCTCCTTCAATCCCTCTTTCTCTCTCTATCCCTGTCTCTATGCATTCTTGTCTCCCTTGTCCTCTCTTTCTCCCCTCTCTCATCCTCTGTCTACATCATCTCTCTCCTCTCCCCTCCTCTGTCTCCTCTCTCTTCTTCTGTATACCTCCTCTCTCTCCTCTCTCATCCTCTGTCCACCTCCTCTCTCCCCTCTCTCCTCCACTTTCTACCTCCTCTCTCTATCTGTGTATACCTCCTCTCTCTCCTCTCTCCTCCTCTGTCTACCTCCTCTCTCCCCTCTCTCCTCCACTTTCTACCTCCTCTCTCTATCTGTGTATACCTCCTCTCTCTCCTCTCTCCTCCTCTGTCTACCTCCTCTCTCCCCTCTCTCTGTCTACCTCCTCAGTCTCCTCTGTCTACCTCCTCCCTCCCCTTTCTCCTCCTCTGTCTACCTCCTCTCTCCTCCTCTGTCTACCTCCTCTCTCCCCTCTCTCTGTCTATCTCCTCTCTCATCCTCTGTCTACCTCCTCTCTCTCATCCTCTGCCTACCTCCTCTCTCTCATCCTCTGCCTACCTCCTCTCTCTCCTCCTCTGTCTACCTCCTATCTCCTCTCTCGCTGTTTACCTCCTCTCTGTCTACCTCCTCTCTGTCCTCTCTGTCCTCGCTGATCCTCTGTCTACCTCCTCTCTCCCCTCTCTCCTCCTCTGTCTACATCCTCTCTCTCCTCCTCTGTCTACATCCTCTCTCCCCTCTCTCTGTCTACCTCCTCCTCTCTTCTCTCTCATCCTCTGTCTACCTCCTCTCTCCCCTCTCTCCCCATCCATATATTGCTCTCTTTTCTTCTACTCCCTGACTGTATACCTTCTCTTCCACCGCCTCCCTCTGTCTCTCTCAATCTCTCTGCCCCCCTCTCTCTCTCTGTCTGTCTCTCTCTCATCATCTCTCTCTCTCTCTTAATCTCTCCCCATCTATCTCTCTCTCCCTCTCTGTCCTGTGTTATTGCTCTGAATTTATGTGTAACACACATCAGACAGAAATCTTTCTGATGAGAACAGGGAGGAAACTAGAGGAAATGAAAGAAAACTAATGGCTTTGCTCTTTCTTCTGCTAGCCCTCACACTACAACACCAGCACATGGAATGGCCTTAGTGTGGCAGATATAATCTAGATTGAAATGATCAATTTGAGGCACGCACGGAAAAACACACACACGCATGCACACACAGACACACTCTCTCAGAAACCCCCCCCTCCCCCTCCGCTCTCCCTCTCCCCAAATCTCAACACCCTTCTGGCCCCACAACTGAAGTGGTCCACTTAAGATATGAGCCATTTCCTTCTGGAGAGAGTGTGAGTGTGTGTGAGGGGGATCAGGGTCTTTCAGATGCGCTTTACTCTGACAGGTTCACCCAGATCTAATTTCCCTGTCCCCATCATCACTCCCTCCCTCTCTCCCAATCAGGTCACAGGTGAACGAAGGAAAGAAGAGAAAGAAAAAGAACATGAGAAAAAAAGAAAGACAAGATCATCTCAAAAGAGAGAGAATTTCCACAGTTTAAGCGTTATCAAACAGCCAGGAGGAAGGACAGCTCTGTCTGTGAGAGGGTCTGACTTGAGTTAGGGCTTTGGTGAGTGGGACCATTACTACAATCACACCTCTATATAGACCTGCCTTCTCAGGGGACATAATGGGATGACTAGCACATCTGTATAATACAAACCCTGTATTAAACAAGACAAGGTTTAACCAACAACATAGTCTATATAATAGGCCCAGGGTTAACACTACAGATGGCTGTACATGGACACATAAACTACTGCTGTTGCTTTAATATATCCTAAAAGGACCATGAATACATATCGGCCTTTCAAAAGACAATGTTGAAATTGAAGCACACACACACGCACTCAAACTCCACACACAAACGCACTCAGAGGACTTATAAAGGAAGAGGGCCAGGGTAGAAGACTTTTAAAGGAGAGCCAGGGTAGAGGACTTATAAAGGAGAGGGCCAGGGTAGAGGACTTTTAAAGGAGAGGGCCAGTGTAGAGGACTTATAAAGGAGAGGGCCAGGGTAGAGGACTTATAAAGGAAGAGGGCCAGGGTAGAGGACTTATAAAGGAGAGGGCCAGGGTAGAGGTCTTATAAAGGAGAGGGCCAGGGTAGAGGACTTATAAAGGAGAAGGCCAGGGTAGAGGACTTATAAAGGAAGAGGGCCAGGGTAGAGGACTTATAAAGGAGAGGGCCAGGGTAGAGGACTTATAAAGGAGAGGGCCAGGGTAGAGGTCTTATAAAGGAGAGGGCCAGGGTAGAGGTCTTATAAAGGAGAGGGCCAGGGTAGAGGTCTTATAAAGGAGAGGGCCAGGGTAGAGGACTTATAAAGGAGAGGGCCAAGGTAGAGGTCTTATAAAGGAGAGGGCCAGGGTAGAGGACTTATAAAGGAGAGGGCCAGGGTAGAGGTCTTATAAAGGAGAGGGCCAAGGTAGAGGTCTTATAAAGGAGAGGGCCAGGGTAGAGGTCTTATAAAGGAGAGGGCCAGGGTAGAGGACTTATAAAGGAGAGGGCCAGGGTAGAGGTCTTATAAAGGAGAGGGCCAAGGTAGATGTCTTATAAAGGAGAGGGCCAGGGTAGAGGTCTTATAAAGGAGAGGGCCAGGGTAGAGGACTTATAAAGGAGAGGACCAAGGTAGAGGTCTTATAAAGGAGAGGGCCAGGGTAGAGGACTTATGAAGGAGAGGGCCAGGGTAGAGGACTTATAAAGGAAGAGGGCCAGGGTAGAGGACTTATAAAGGAGAGGGCCAGGGTAGAGGACTTATAAAGGAGAGGGCCAGGGTAGAGGACTTATAAAGGAGAGGGCCAGGGTAGAGGTCTTATAAAGGAGAGGGCCAGGCAAGAGGACTTATAAAGGAGAGGGCCAGGGAAGAGCACTTATAAAGGAGAGGGCCAGGGTAGAGGCCTTTTAAAGGAGAGGGTCAGGAAAGAGGACTTATAAAGGAGAGGGCCAGGGTAGAGGACTTATAAAGGAGATCGCCAGGGTAGAGGACTTATAAAGGAAGAGGGCCAGGGTAGAGGACTTATAAAGGAAGAGGGCCAGGGTAGAGGACTTATAAAGGAAGAGGGCCAGTGTAGAGGACTTATAAAGGAAGAGGGCCAGGGTAGAGGAGTTATAAAGGAAGAGGGCCAGGGTAGAGGACTTATAAAGGAAGAGGGCCAGGGTAGAGGACTTATAAAGGAAGAGGGCCAGGGTAGAGTACTTATAAAGGGGAGGGCCAGGGTAGAGGACTTATAAAGGAAGAGGGCCAGGGTAGAGGACTTATAAAGGAAGAGGGCCAGGGTAGAGGACTTATAAAGGAGAGGGCCAGGTTAGAGGACTTATAAAGGAAGAGGGCCAGGGTCGAGGACGTATACAGGAGATGGCCAGGGTAGAGGACTTATAAAGGAAGAGGGCCAGGGTAGAGGACTTATAAAGGAGAGGGCCAGGGTAGAGGACTTATAAAGGAGAGGGCCAGGGTAGAGGACTTATAAAGGAGAGGGCCAGGGTAGAGGTCTTATAAAGGAGAGGGCCAGGGTAGAGGACTTATAAAGGAGAGGGCCAGGGTAGAGGACTTATAAAGGAGAGCGCCAGGGTAGAGGACTTATAAAGGAGAGGGCCAGGGTAGAGGACTTATAAAGGAGAGGGCCAGGGTAGAGGACTTATAAAGGAGAGGGCCAGGGTAGAGGTCTTATAAAGGAGAGGGCCAGGGTAGAGGACTTATAAAGGAGAGGGCCAGGGTAGAGGACTTATAAAGGAGAGGGCCAGGGTAGAGGACTTATAAAGGAGAGGGCCAGGGTAGAGGACTTATAAAGGAGAGGGCCAGGGTAGAGGACTTATAAAGGAGAGGGCCAGGGTAGAGCACTTATAAAGGAGAGGGCCAGGGAAGAGCACTTATAAAGGAGAGGGCCAGGGAAGAGCACTTATAAAGGAGAGGGCCAGGGTAGAGGACTTATAAAGGAGAGGGCCAGGGTAGAGGACTTATAAATGAGAGGGCCAGGGAAGGGACTTATAAAGGAGAGGGCCAGGGTAGAGGACTTATAAAGGAGAGGGCCAGGGAAGAGCACTTATAAAGGAGAGGGCCAGGGTAGAGGACTTTTAAAGGAGAGGGCCAGGGTAGAGGACTTTTAGAGGAGAGGGTCAGGAAAGAGGACTTATAAAGGAGAGGGCCAGGGTAGAGGACTTATAAAGGAGATCGCCAGGGTCGAGGACTTATAAAGGAGAGGGCCAGGGTAGAGGTCTTATAAAGGAGAGGGCCAGGGAAGAGCACTTATAAAGGAGAGGGCCAGGGAAGAGCACTTATAAAGGAGAGGGCCAGGGTAGAGGACTTATAAAGGAGAGGGCCAGGGTAGAGGACTTATAAATGAGAGGGCCAGGGAAGGGACTTATAAAGGAGAGGGCCAGGGTAGAGGACTTATAAAGGAGAGGGCCAGGGAAGAGCACTTATAAAGGAGAGGGCCAGGGTAGAGGACTTTTAAAGGAGAGGGCCAGGGAAGAGCACTTATAAAGGAGATCGCCAGGGTCGAGGACTTATAAAGGAGAGGGCCAGGGTAGAGGGCCTATACAGATATAGGAGCCATTTTATACCACAAAATCATCATAGGTTTGCAGTACATTGTCTTGTACGATAGCAGCACCATCACACTGAATAGTCCTACTGAACACCAGGGACCGTTCAGTGTCCTCACAGCAGTTGTGTTGTTAAACACAGAACGTTGTTGTACAGACGTGGTCTCCTCCCACTGGAAGGACGGCAGTGCAGCACAGTGGGAGACTGTTGATCACATCACATGGATGTCTCTGGAGAGAGAGAGAGAGAGAGAGAGAGAGAGAGAGAAGAGAGAGAAGAGAGAGAAGAGAGAGAAGAGAGAGAGAGAGAGAGAGAGAGAGAGAGAGAGAGAGAGAGAGAGAGAGAGAGAGAGAGAGAGAGAGAGAGAGAGAGAGAGAGAGTCTATACTGTAGCACAGAGGTAGGTAACTAGATTCAGCTGTGGGCTGATTTTTTCGAAGCAGATGGTTGGGGTGCCAGAACATAGTTAAATTGAGACACGATCACTTCGCTGTTCTTATTCATGGGAATACTATATTTCCCAAATTGCTGAATTCCTGGGGATTTTTGTAAAAAATAAATAAAAATAACTACAATCATAAACATTTATATTTATCACTTGTGGGACGGATTGTCCCGCGGGCCGCCTGTTGCCGAACCCTGCTGTAGCAGATCAAAGCTCTAGTGTTTTAAGCTTAGAGTGTTGTGTGTGTGTGTGTGTGTGTGTGTGTGTGTGTGTGTGTGTGTGTGTGTGTGTGTGTGTGTGTGTGTGTGTGTGTGTGTGTGTGTGTGTGTGTGTGTGTGAATCTCCCTCTATGCTTGTCACAGATCCACCAGTAAAGCACCGTGGAGACCAGGGTAGTCAGCAAAGTATATGTCTGATGAATGCCATAGCATGTGTATCATCAATGTGTGTGTGTGTGTGTGTGTTTGTGTGTATCCGCTAGTAAAATTTGTGTGCATCAGTGTGTTAATGTGTGTATGTGTGTGTGTGTGTAAAATGTATGACCGAGCTGCTAGATACAGTCCTTTTTACTGCTATCATGTGTTTATGGAGCCTGGCCTGTGAAATAACGGAGTCTAATTTCTTTCCACTAGAGTGCTCCCATCTGCTGGATTTGGGTGCCAGTACAGTAAAACCCTTTATCAGTGACAATTATCCCATGCTTAGAGAGGACTGCACCGTAAGCGTGTGTGTGACCCACTCACTCCCACTGCTAATGATGCAAAGAATGTGTGTGTGTGGGTGTCGCTCCGGGTGGACTGCTGCGTAAGCGAGTGTGAATCTCTCACTCCCCTCCTCTGGGACAGTGAATCCAGGACATATCGCCCCGAGGGAACATCACAAAAGGTGTGTGACAGTGTGTGTCCCACTCCCTCCCCAATGAATTGTCTCCAAGGATGACGGATGCTGCACCGAGACGTCACAGCATGAATCACTCCCCGGATTCCTTGAATGGAGGGGTGGACTGCATCAACTCAGCCCTGGGGGAAGAGGAGGGGGGCAGTATATCTGCTGCTGCAGGTACAGTAGTGGTCAGGGAAAAGGTGGTGTTTTGGAGAAAGAGGGTACACTAATGGAAAACTGTAATTTATACTGTCATTTTAGGTATTATCTTCAGCATAATGTAAATAATGGTGCATTGTGGAAAAATGTCTGTATTTACAATGGTACTGTAATTCCAACCCCACAGAATACAGTACTGTATCGTATCTTTGGCGTGCCAAAACACTTTTTGACTACTAGTGGGCGCATGGCATTGTTGTTTATGGCTCATTAACATAATTTGAGGCATTTCCTTTTAAGAGACTATATTTGTTGCGCCTGTGAGTGAGAATGCTGTACCAATTTAACTCCTACAGTATGTGGTTATAGTGCTCCATGAAGTTTTAAATGTACAGAGGACAGATTGGAGTGGCAGCAAGTCTTAAACGGTTGAGCATTTTGACATGTCCGTTTTGCCCTGTAGTCACTGCCAGTTTGGAAGCCTTTGTTAAGGCCTCTAGAAGTGCAAGTGATATAAAACACCAATTATTCATTAACATGCTGTAATGTGTGAACACTATCTAGCAGCCAACTTGCTTTGATACCGTATTGATATTAGTGTAGGTGTACTGTATTATGAAATACAGAATTTTACCCGCCACCGAGCTACCTGTAAGATAGTGTAAAATTCACGGGAAACCCTTTACAGTGCATAATACAGCTGGTAATGTAGAGTACAATCACAACTCCATTAACTGTAAGGTGGTTTTGCCAAGTCATCTCCCATACAATATAACACCGCTTCCAGCTTTACAGGTGTGTGTGTGTACCTATCTATAATGAGTATGTCAGTGTGTTTTTAAAGCTATATAGTGGCTAGGTTAGAGCTACGTTGGCCGGCAGGTTGGCCGAGTAGATAAAGTGGGCAGTGTTTCCTGGCAGCTCTCTCTCTCTCTCTCTCTCTCTCTGCAGATTTATCCCTCTGATTACGCCACCGTTTTTACTCCCCTCCGCCCCTCCCTCACTTACTCCCCCCCATCCCTCCAATCCCTCCTTTCTCTCTTCCTATTGCCTCCGTAACAGCTGCCTGCTCTATCCCTCTCCCTTTCTCTCTGTCTCTCTCTTTATCCATTTTCTCTTTATTTCTCTCTCCCTCTCTCCTCTTTCTCTTTTTATCTCTACCTACACCCCTCCCTCCCTCTCTCTCTTTCCTCCCTCTCTCCATCAGGAATGACCTCAGTGCTGCTGGCTCCCCACAGTAAATCTGCCATATAGTTCCATAAAACTGCTAGGGGCATGACTTGACAAATAATAAGAAAGAGGAGAATAAATAAATAAAACTAAATAAAAGAGAAGAGCGTCTGGAGTGAGAGGATTCTTCCCTGCTCTGTAAAAGTGTGTGAGAAAAAGTAAATGGAGCCAGGTTGTAAAATATTTACCTCGGTGTCTCTGAGCTTCACTAATTCTGCTGGGAGCCCTGTGGACTCACTGCATCAACACCATACACATATGCACACACTCACACAGGCATATACGTGTGTGTGTGTGTGTGTGTGTGTGTGTGTGTGTGTGTGTGTGTGTGTGTGTGTGTGTGTGTGTGTGTGTGTGTGTGTGTGTGTGTGTGTGTGTGCGTGCGTGCGTGTGTTTCAATCTATAGCTGGAAGACTCCTGATATCTCCAGGAGTGATAAGTATAATCAGTTGTTGTCTAGTACTGTCTTTTTGCTAGCTAGGGACATCTACTTTAAGTGCTGCCTGTCTTCCCAGTAGCCTACTTGGTGTGTGAACTGCTGACTGCTCATAACTTGCAGAGGATTATTGACACATCAACCAGGATTAAGGGGCAGGGCAATTTGGGACTATTGTGGTTTTGGTACTCAGTGTCAGCGGCGGTCTCGTCGTCAAAACTATCGCCGAAACAAAGAGGAAGGAAGGAGAGGATGGCTCCACTCTCTCACTTTAGTATCTCACCTAGTTATTTTCAGATTATCTCATTTAGCTCTTTTGTAGTTTAGGCAATTACTGTATGTGTGTGTTTTCTATACCTGTTTGCTCCTCTCCCTGTAGGCTTTACAGATTCTCCCCACCCCTTGCCTGCAACCCTTCTACTTTCGTGTACCCTGCGTGCAAACTCATGTGGAATTCCTGGTCTCCGGCAACGTATGAAACTGCTGATCTGCGGTCAGGCCCGCCCGAGTTCATCTCAGCCTATGCTACCCTGCAGTCCCTAGACTTTTTTGCCATGACGGAGACATGGATCAACCCAGAAAACCCTGCTACTCCAGCTGCTCTCGCGTCATCTGACTACGTTTTCTCTCATAGTCCGAGAGCATCTGGTGTGACAGAGCTGCTCATTTCTCCTAAGTGGAGATTTTCTCTTTTCTCCCTGACTCACCTACCATCTCCTCATTTGAATTCCATGCTGTCAGTGTCAGTTGTCCACTCAAGCTTAACATTGTTGTCATTTATTGCCCACCAGGTGCCAGTAGAGAGTTCCTCAGTGACCTTTATAAACTAATTTCCTGACGATGGCTCACCACTCTTCGTACTGGGCGACTTCAACCTTCTGTTATCTGCCTTCGATTCATTTATTTCCAACTGTTTCTTTCCCCTCTTTGCCTCTTTTGACCTCACCCTTTCCCAATCCCCTCCCACTCACAAGGCAGGCAATACACTTTACCTCATCTTTACTAGAGGCTACTCACCTACTAATCTCACTGCAACCCTCTCCAGGTTTCTGATCACTACTTTGTTTCCTTTTCTGTCTCCCTCTCTCCTCCAACCCTGGCCACTCAGCCCCTACCCAGATGGTCATGCGCTGTCACAATCTTTGCTCTCTCTCTCCTCTTCTATCCTATCATATCTCCCTTCTGCTAAATCCTTCTGCCTCCTGTCTCCTGATTATGCCTCTTAGATCTTACTATCCTCCCTTTCCACATCCTATGACTCGCACTGTCCCCTTTCCTCCCGCCTGGCTCGACCCTTCCCTCCTACTCCGTAGCTAAGTGACTCATTGCGAGCTTACAGAACAGGACTGAAGGCAGCTGAGCGAAAATGGACTTCTGGATGACCTATCATCCTTTCACTCCCTCCTCTCTACCTTCTCTTCCTCTGTATCCGCTGCTAAAGCCACTTTCTATCACTCTAAATGTAACTAACCCGAGGAAACTATTTTCCACCTTCTGCTCCCTCCTTAATCCTCCCACCCTCCCTTTCCCCTCATCCCTCTCTGCGGACGACTTTGTCAACCACTTTGAAAAGAAGATTGACAACATCCACTCCTCATTCACTCAGACTATAGAGGCCACTCACACAGAACTACCCTACGCCTTGTCCTCTTTCTCCAGATGAAATCCTGGGACTAGTGAGGTCTGGCCGCCTGCTCAACCCCATCCTCTGCTCCCTTCTCCAGACCATCTCTGGAGGCCTCCTGAGTCGCTCCTCTTCTCAAGAAACCAACACCCGACCCCTTTGACATCAAAAACTACAGACCGGTATCCCTTCTTTCCAAAACATTTTAAGCTCTACACACTACCAAAGCTGACTCTCTCTCCTCTGTTCTCATCCTACTACATCCATCCGCTGCCTTCGACACCATGAACCATCAGATTTTCCTCTCTACCTTCTCAGGGCTGGGCGTCTCAGGCTTTGCACACACTTGGATTGCATCCTACCTGGCAGGCAGCTCCTACCAGGTGACTTGGAGAGGATCTGTGTCTGCAACATGTACTCTCACTACTGGTGTACCCCAGGGCTCAGTTCTAGGCCCTCTCCTCTTTTCTCTATACACCAAGTCACTCGGCTCTGTTATGTCCTCACATGGTCTCTCCTATCATTGCTATGCGGATGACACTCAACTCCTTTTCTCCTTCCCCCCTTCTGACACACAAGGTAGTGACACGTACCACTGCGTGCCTGGCATACAGTGGGGAGAACAAGTATTTGATGCACTGACGATTTTGCAGGTTTTTCTACTTACAAAGCATGTAGAGGTCTGTAATTTTTGTCATAGGTACACTTCAACTGTGAGAGACAACTGTGAGAGACAAAAATCCAGAAAATCACATTGTATGATTTTTAAGTAATTAATTTGCATTTTATTGCATGACATAAGTATTTGATACATCAGAAAAGCAGAACTTAATATTTGGTAAAGAAACCTTTGTTTGCAATTACAGAGATCATACGTTTCCTGTAGTTCTTGACCAGGTTTGCACACACTGCATCACGGATTTTGGCCCACTCCTCCATACAGACCTTCTCCAGATCCTTCAGGTTCCGGGGCTGTCGCTGGGCAATACGGACTTTCAGCTCCCTCCAAAGATTTTCTATTGGGTTCAGGTCTGGAGACTGGCTAGGCCACTCCAGGACTTTTAGATGCTTCTTACGGAGCCACTCCTTAGTTGCCCTGGCTGTGTGTTTCGGGTCGTTGTCATGCTGGAAGACCCAGCCACGACCCATCTTCAATGCTCTTACTGAGGGAAGGAGGTTGTTGGCCAAGATCTCGCGATACATGGCCCCATCCATCCTCCCCTCTATACGGTGCAGTCGTCCTGTCCCCTTTGCAGAAAAGCATCCCCAAAGAATGATGTTTCCACCTCCATGCTTCACGGTTGGGATGGTGTTCTTGGGGTTGTACTCATCCTTCTTCTTCCTCCAAACACGGTGAGTGGAGTTTAGACCAAAAAGCTCTATTTTTGTCTCATCAGACCACATGACCTTCTCCCATTCCTCTGGATCATCCAGATGGTCATTGGCAAACTTCAGACGGGCCTGGACATGCGCTGGCTTGAGCAGGGGGACCTTGCGTGCGCTGCAGGATTTTAATCCATGACGACATAGTGTGCTACTAATGGTTTTCTTTGAGACTGTGGTCCCAGCTCTCATCAGGTCATTGACCAGGTCCTGCCGTGTAGTTCTGGGCTGATCCCTCACCTTCCTCATGATCATTGATGCCCCACGAGGTGAGATCTTGCATGGATCCCCAGACCGAGGGTGATTGACCATCATCTTGAACTTCTTCCATTTTCTAATAATTGCGCCAACAGTTGTTGCCTTCTCACCAAGCTGCTTGTCTATTGTCCTGTAGCCCATCACAGCCTTGTGCAGGTCTACAATTTTATCCCTGATGTCCTTACACAGCTCTCTGGTCTTGACCATTGTGGAGAGGTTGGAGTCTGTTTGATTGAGTGTGTGGACAGGTGTCTTTTATACAGGTAACGAGTTCAAACAGGTGCAGTTAATACAGGTAATGAGTGGAGAACAGGAGGGCTTCTTAAAACTTATTTGGGATAGGGGGCGCTGTTTTCACTTTGGGAAAAAATCGTGCCCAATTTAAACGGCCTCATACTCTACTCTAGATCGTACAATATGCATATTATCATTGCTATTGGATAGAAAACACTCTCAAGTTTCTAAAACCGTTTGAATTATATCTGTGAGTAAAACAGAACTCATTTTGCAGCAAACTTCCTGGAAGTGAAAAGTCTGAAATCGAGGCTCTGTTCCAGGGCCTTCCTATTCATTTGCTTGAAATCTATGGATATACATGCACTTCATACGCCTTCCATGTCAAGAGGCAGTGGGAGGTGGAATGGGGTGTCTAGCTTGATCTGAGGTCGAACAAGAGCTCTTGGAATGACGTGACCCCAAATTTCCTTTGTTCAGCAAGGCGCGGGAAGGAACCCTGGATTGCCTTCTGAAAAGCTTTCGGTATAGACGGCTAATATCTCCGGCTTTGATTTTATTTGATACATGTGATAATATCATCGTAAAGTATGTTTTTCAATATAGTTTTATCAGATTATTGAACGTTTATCGGGAGTTTTGGCGTTTTCCGTTCTCTGCGTTTGGTGAAGATGGACAACTTCGCGCCACTTGGCTAGCTTTGGTTGCTAATTCGACAGGAGAAGAGTACATTCTAAAACCAAACAACGATTCATTCTGGACAAAGGACTCCTTGTACAACATTCTGATGGAAGCTCAGCAAAAGTAGGAACCATTTATGATGTTATTTCGTATTTCTGTGGAAAATGTTTAGTACTATTTTTCGCCCTCATTGCAGGCGCTGTCTCACTATAACGTAAGCTGTATGTCGTACTAAAGTTATTTTTAGAATTCTAACACGGCGATTGCATTAAGAACTAGTGTATCTTTCATTTGCTGTACAACATGTATTTTTTAGTAAAGTTTATGATGAGTTCTTTGATTAGATTAGGTGAGTGTCAGAAACATATCCGGATAATTTTGTGCAGTTTGGCTACGTATTCACATTGTAAAACCACGATTTGTGCCGCTAAATATGCACATTTTCGAACAAAACATATATGTATAGTGTAACATGATGTTATACGAATGTCATCTGATGAAGGTTGTCAAGGTTAGTGAATCATTTTATATCTTTTGCTGTTTTTTTGCGATCGCTACCTTTGCGGTGAATGAATGCGGTTGTCTGGCTGGCTATTGTGGTACGCTAATATAATGCTATATTGTGTTTTCGCTGTAAAACACTTAAAAAATCTGAAATATTGGCTGGATTCACAAGATGTTTATCTTTCATTTGCTGTACACCATGTATTTTTCATAAATGTTTTATGATTGAATCCTCCTCCCCCTCCTCCCCCCTCCTCCCTCTCTGCTGATGACTTCGTCAACCATTTTGAAAAGAAGGTCGACGACATCCGATCCTCGTTTGCTAAGTCAAACGACACCGCTGGTTCTGCTCACACTGCCCTACCCTGTGCTTTGACCTCTTTCTCCCCTCTCTCTCCAGATGAAATCTCGCGTCTTGTGACGGCCGGCCGCCCAACAACCTGCCCGCTTGACCCTATCCCCTCCTCTCTTCTCCAGACCATTTCCGGAGACCTTCTCCCTTACCTCACCTCGCTCATCAACTCATCCTTGACCGCTGGCTATGTCCCTTCCGTCTTCAAGAGAGCGAGAGTTGCACCTCTTCTGAAAAAACCTACACTCGATCCCTCCGATGTCAACAACTACAGACCAGTATCCCTTCTTTCTTTTCTCTCCAAAACTCTTGAACGTGCCGTCCTTGGCCAGCTCTCCTGCTATCTCTCTCAGAATGACCTTCTTGATCCAAATCAGTCAGGTTTCAAGACTAGTTATTCAACTGAGACTGCTCTTCTCTGTGTCACGGAGGCGCTCCGCACTGCTAAAGCTAACTCTCTCTCCTCTGCTCTCATCCTTCTAGACCTATCGGCTGCCTTTGATACTGTGAACCATCAGATCCTCCTCTCCACCCTCTCCGAGCTGGGCATCTCCGGCGCGGCCCACGCTTGGATTGCGTCCTACCTGACAGGTCGCTCCTACCAGGTGGAGTGGCGAGAATCTGTCTCCGCACCACGTGCTCTCACCACTGGTGTCCCCCAGGGCTCTGTTCTAGGCCCTCTCCTATTCTCGCTATACACCAAGTCACTTGGCTCTGTCATATCCTCACATGGTCTCTCCTATCATTGCTATGCAGACGACACACAATTAATCTTCTCCTTTCCCCCCTCTGATAACCAGGTGGTGAATCGCATCTCTGCATGTCTGGCAGACATATCAGTGTGGATGACGGATCACCACCTCAAGCTGAACCTTGGCAAGACGGAGCTGCTCTTCCTCCCGGGGAAGGACTGCCCGTTCCATGATCTCGCCATCACGGTTGACAACTCCATTGTGTCCTCCTCCCAGAGCGCTAAGAACCTTGGCGTGATCCTGGACAACACCCTGTCGTTCTCAACTAACATCAAGGCGGTGACCCGTTCCTGTAGGTTCATGCTCTACAACATTCGCAGAGTACGACCCTGCCTCACGCAGGAAGCGGCGCAGGTCCTAATCCAGGCACTTGTCATCTCCCGTCTGGATTACTGCAACTCGCTGTTGGCTGGGCTCCCTGCCTGTGCCATTAAACCCCTACAACTCATCCAGAACGCCGCAGCCCGTCTGGTGTTCAACTTTCCCAAGTTCTCTCACGTCACCCCGCTCCTCCGCTCTCTCCACTGGCTTCCAGTTGAAGCTCGCATCCGCTACAAGACCATGGTGCTTGCCTACGGAGCTGTGAGGGGAACGGCACCTCCGTACCTTCAGGCTCTGATCAGGCCCTACACCCAAACAAGGGCACTGCGTTCATCCACCTCTGGCCTGCTCGCCTCCCTACCTCTGAGGAAGTACAGTTCCCGCTCAGCCCAGTCAAAACTGTTCGCTGCTCTGGCACCCCAATGGTGGAACAATCTCCCTCACGACGCCAGGTCAGCGGAGTCAATCACCACCTTCCGGAGACACCTGAAACCCCACCTCTTTAAGGAATACCTAGGACAGGATAAAGTAATCCTTCTAACCCCCCCCCCCCCCTTAAAAGAGTTAGATGCACTATTGTAAAGTGGTTGTTCCAGTGGATATCATAAGGTGAATGCACCAATTTGTAAGTCGCTCTGGATAAGAGCGTCTGCTAAATGACTTAAATGTAAATGTAAATGTAATGATGAGTAATTAGGTATTTCGCGTTGCTCTCTGTAGTTATTCTTGCTGCTTCGGTGCTATTTGTGATTGTAGCTGCAATGTACAACTATAATTTATACCTGAAATATGCACATTTTGCATGCTGCCTTTTCAGTGGAATGTGGGGGGGGCTAGACAGGTTAAAGAAAAACTAACAGGTCTGTGAGAGCCGGAATTCTTACTGGTTGGTAGTTGATCAAATACAAATACTCCTTTTTTGTCTTCCGGCGCCGACAGAGATGGCCGCCTTGCTTCGCGTTCCTAGGAAACTATGCAGTATTTTGTTTTTTTACGTGTTATTTCTTACATTGGTACCCCAGGTAATCTTAGGTTTCATTACATACAGTCGGGAGGAACTACTGAATATAAGAGCAACGTCAACTCACTATCATTACGACCAGGAATATGACTCTCCCGAAGCGGATCCTGTGTTTTGCCTTCCATCCAGTACAATGGATCAGATCCCAGCCGGCGACCCTAAACAACGATGTCGTAAAAGGGGCAAACAAAGTGGTCTTCTGGTCAGGCTTCGGAGACGGGCACATCGCGCTCCACTCCCTAGCATACTACTCGCCAATGTCCAGTCTCTTGACAACAAGGTTGATGAAATCCGAGCAAGGGTAGCATTCCAGAGAGACATCAGAGACTGTAACGTTCTTTGCTTCTTGGAAACATGGCTCACTCGAGAGACGCTAACGGAGTCGGTGCAGCCAGCTGGTTTCTTCACACATCGCGCCGACAGAAACAAACATCTTTCTGGTAAGAAGAGGGGCGGGAGAAGGGGTATGCCTTATGATTAACGAGACGTGGTGTGATCATAACAACATACAGAAACTCAAGTCATTCTGTTCACCTGACTTAGAATTCCTCACAATCAAATGTTGACCGCATTATCTACCAAGGGAATTCTCTTCGATTATAATCACAGCCGTATATATTCCCCCCCAAGCAGACACATCGATGGCCCTGAACGAACTTTATCTGACTCTATGTAAACTGGAAACCACACACCCTGAGGCTGCATTCATCGTAGCTGGGGATTTTAACAAGGCTAATCTGAAAACAAAACTCCCTAAATTCTATCAGCATATCGATTGTGCTACCAGGGCTGGCAAAACCCTGGATCATTGTTATTCTAACTTCCGCGAAGCATATAAGGCCCTCCCCCGCCCTCCTTTCGGAAAAGCTGACCACGACTCCATTTTGTTGCTTCCAGCCTACAAACAGAAACTAAAACAGCAAGCTCCCGCGCTCAGGTCTGTTCAACGCTGTTCCGACCAATCTGATTCCACACTTCAAGACTGCTTCGATCACGTGGATTGGGATATGTTCCGCATTGCGTCCAACAACAACATTAACGAATACGCTGATTCGGTGAGCGAGTTCATTAGAAAGTGCATCGGCGACATAATACCCACGGCAACGATTAAAACATTCCGAAACCGGAAACCGTGGATTGATGGCAGCATTCGCGTGAAACTGAAAGCGCGAAAAACTGCTTTTAACCAGGGCAAGGTGACTGGAAACATGACCGAATACAAACAGTGTAGCTATTCCCTCCGCAAGGCAATCAAACTAGCTAAGTGCCGGTATAGAGACAAAGTAGAGTCGCAATTCAACAGCTCAGACACAAGAGGTATGTGGCAGGGTCTACAGTCAATCACGGATTACGAAAAGAAAACCAGCCCCGTCGTGGACCAGGATGTCTTGCTCCCAGACAGACTAAATAACTTTTTTGCTCGCTTTGAGGACAATACAGTGCCACTGACACGGCCCGCTACCAAAACCTGCGGGCTCTCCTTCACTGCAGCCGAGGTGAGTAAAACATTTAAACGTGGTAACCCTCGCAAGGCTGCAGGCCCAGACGGCATTCCCAGCCGCGTCCTCAGAGCATGCGCAGATCAGCTGGCTGGTGTGTTTACGGACATATTCAATCAATCCTTATCCCAGTCTGCTGTTCCCACATGCTTCAAGAGGGCCACCATTGTTCTTGTTCCCAAGAAAGCTAAGGTAACTGAGCTAAACGACTACCGCCCCGTAGCACTCACTTCCGTCATCATGAAGTGCTTTGAGAGACTAGTCAAGGACCATATCACCTCCACCCTACCTGACACCCTAGACCCACTCCAATTTGCTTACCGACCCAATAGGTCCACAGACGACGCAATCGCAATCGCAACCACACTGCACACTGCCCTTACCCATCTGGACAAGAGGAATACCTATATGAGAATGCTGTTCATCGACTACAGCTCAGCATTTAACGCCATAGTATCCTCCAAACTCGTCATCAAGCTCGAGACCCTGGGTCTCGACCCCGCCCTGTGCAACCGGGTACTGGACTTTCTGACGGGCCGCCCCCAGGTGGTGAGGGTAGGTAACAACATCTCCACCCCGCTGATCCTCAACACTTGGGCCCCACAAGGGTGCATTCTGAGCCCTCTCCTGTACTCTCTGTTCACCCATGACTGCGTGGCCATGCACGCCTCCAACTCAATCATCAAGTTTGCGGACGACACTACAGTGGTAGGCTTGATTACCAACAACGACGAGACGGCCTACAGGGAGGAGGTGAGGGCCCTCGGAGTGTGGTGTCAGGAAAATAACCTCACACTCAACGTCAACAAAACAAAGGAGATGATTGTGGACTTCAGGAAACAGCAGAGGGAGCACCCCCCTATCCACATCGACGGGACAGTAGTGGAGAGGGTAGAAAGTTTTAAGTTCCTCGGTGTACACATCACGGAGAAACTGAATTGGTCCACCCACACAGACAGCGTTGAGAAGAAGGCGCAGCAGCACCTCTTCAACCTCAGGAGGCTGAAGAAATTTGGCTTGTCACCAAAAGCACTCACAAACTTCTACAGATGCACAATCGAGAGCATCCTGTCGGGCTGTATCACCGCCCACAACCGTAAGGCTCTCCAGAGGGTAGTGAGGTCTGCACAACGCTTCACCGGGGGCAAACTACCTGCCCTCCAGGACACATACACCACCCGATGTCACAGGAAGGCCATAAAGATCATCAAGGACAACAACCACCCGAGCCACTGCCTGTTTACCCCGCTATCATCCAGAAGGCGAGGTCAGTACAGGTGCATCAAAGGAGGGACCGAGAGACTGAAAAACAGCTTCTATCTCAAGGCCATCAGACTGTTAAACAGCCACCACTAACATTTAGTGGCCGCTGCCAACATACTGACTCAACTCCAGCCACTTTAATAATGGGAATTGATGGAAATTTATGTAAAAATTTATCACTAGCCACTTTAAACAATGCCACTTAATATAATGTTTACATACCCTACATTACTCATCTCATATGTATATGTATATACTGTACTCTATATCATCTACTGCATCTTGCCATCTTTATGTAATACATGTACCACTAGCCACTTTGAACTATGCCACTTTATGTTTACATACCCTACATTACTCATCTCATATGTATATACTGTACTCTATACCATCTACTGCATCTTGCCTATGCCGTTCTGTACCATCACTCATTCATATATCTTTATGTACATATTCTTTAACCCGTTACACTTGTGTGTATAAGGTAGTAGTTGTGGAATTGTTAGGTTAGATTACTCGTTGGTTAGTACTGCATTGTCGTAACTAGAAGCACAAGCATTTCGCTACACTCGCATTAACATCTGCTAATGTGTATGTGACAAATACAATTTGATTTGATTTGATTTGACTTATGTCATGCAATAAAATGCAAATGAATTACTTAAAAATCATACAATGTGATTTTCTGGATTTTTGTTTTAGATCCAATCTCTCACAGTTGAAGTGTACCTATGATAAATATTACAGACCTCTACATGCTTTGTAAGTAGGAAAACCTGCAAAATCGGCAGTGTATCAAATACTTGCTCTCCCAACTGTATATCTCAGCTTGGATGACGGCCCACCACCTCAAGCTCAACCTCAACAAGATGGAGCTGCTCTTCCTCCCGGGGAAGGCCTGCCCGCTCCAAGGTCTCTCCATCATGATTGAAAACTCCACGGTGTCTCGCTCCCAGAGTGCAAAGAACCTTGGCGTGACCCTGGACAACACCCTGTCGTTCTCTGCAAACATCAAAACAGTGACTCGCTCCTGTAGGTTCATGCTCTACAACATGTATCAAAATCATTCCATGGAGGGCCGAGTGTCTGCGGGTTTCTGCTCCTTCCTTGTATTTGATTGATGAATTAAAGAACTCCCCTCACATGGTTGTCTAGGTCTTAGTTGAAAGGAAACAACTAAAACAAGCAGACACTAGGCCCTCCATGGAATGAGTTTTCCACCCCTGCTCTACAACATCCGTAAAGTACAACACTCACACAGGAAGAGGCACAGGTCCTAATCCAGGCACTCTGGACTAATGCAAATTGATGTTGGCAGGGCTCCCTGCTTGTGCCATCAAACCCCTGCAACTTATCCAGAACACTGCAGCCAGCCTTGTGTTCCTTCCCAAATCCTCCCATGTCAACCCACTCCTCCGCACACTCCACTGGCTTCCAGTCGAAGCTCGCATCCACTACAAGACCATGGTACTTGCCTACGGAGCAGCAAGAGGTACCGCCCCTCTTGTTCTGCTCAAACCCTACACTCCAACCCGAGTACTCCATTCTGACGTCTCTGGTCTCTTGGCCCTTCTAGCCCTACAGGAGGGCAGCTCACGCTCAGCCCAGTCCAAGCTGTTCTCTGTCCTGGTACCCCAATGCTGGAACCAGTTTCCCCCTGAAGCTAGGATAGCAGAGTCCCTACTCATCTTTTGAAAACATCTAAAACACTAATTCTTCAAAGCGTATCTTAAATAATCCCACAGCACCCCTCCCCCCCACACCCCTCCAAAAAAAATACCTTTCATGAACTAAACTATAACTCGCACTTGACCCCTACTAGCTCTGACTTTGCTAATAACTACTTTATTGATGAAAAATTGACTTACTATGACTGAGATATGTGGTTGTCCCACCTAGATATGTTAAGATTAATAAACTAACTGTAAGTCGCTCTGGATAGGAGCGTCTGCTAAATGACTAAAATATCAAATTGGTGTGTGTTTGTGTGAGTGTGTGTGTGTGTTGTGTGTACTAGATTTCATGTATGTCAGTCCATTAATGGTAGCCTATTCACCCTTGGTCAACTACAGATGTGAGCGCAACAAGGTATCAAGGCTTTTTGATAATGTATCAATAATAGAAAATGTAAAAATATATCTCTCACAATCTGATTCTGTGGCCCATTCTTCCTAGCTGTGACTGTCCTCACTATCGAAAGGGTATGATGCTTACTGCTCGATTAGGCTCCTTTCGCTCATAGAATGTCCCTGTGTTCATTGCTTGTGAATGTCA